>NW_026068351.1:6215-52672 GCF_014885135.2 Alexandromys fortis
ATAGGGTGTTATTTATTTAAAGGGGAAAAAACTTACAGATCACAATCCCAGACAACAGCCATCTGCACAACCAGGAAGGGAGTCTAGTCTCCAGCGGAGCAGGAAGAGAAGAGAGCGAGCAGAGGAAATAGCCGCTTTTTTAAAGGGAGAGAGACCACGCCCCAATGGGCTGGTATCACAGCAGCTATTGGTTGGAGGGGTGGAAAGACCTCCCGCAACAACTTGGTATTGTCATAAAAACAAAAATGTTGACCAATGGCATCAAATCGAAGATTCGGATATGAACACCTGATCTTCGACAAAGGAGTTAAAATTATACAATGGAAGAAAGCATCTTTAACAAATGGTGCTGGCATAACTGGATGTCAACCTGTAGAACAATGAAATAGATGCATATCTATCACCATGTATAAAACTCAAGTCCAAAATGGACCTCAATATTAATCTGACCACACTGAACCTGATAGAAGAGAAAGTGGGAAGTAGTCTGCAGCACATGGGCACAGGAGACCATTTCCTACGTATAACCCCAGCAGAATAGACAATAAGAGCAACACTGAATAAATGGGACCTCCTCAACCTGACAAGCTTCTGTAATGCAAATGACACTCTCATTAAGACAAAAAGGCAACCTACTAATTGGGAGAAGATCTTTACCAATCCCGCAGCAGACAAAGGTCTGATCTCCAAAATATATAAAGAACTCAAGAAACTTAAACTCTAATTAACCCAATTAAAAAATGGGGTACTGAACTGAACAGAGAATTCTGGTCAGATGAAGTTCAAATGGCCAAAAGACACTTAAGGTCATGCTCAACCTCCTTAGTGATCAGGGAAATGTAAATCAAAACAACTTTGAGATACCATCTTACACCTGTCAGAATGCCTACAATCAAAAACACCAATGATAGCCTTTGCTGGAGAGGATGTGGAGTAAGGGGAACACTCATCCATTGTTGGTGGGAATGCAAATTTGTGCAACCACTTTGGAAATCAGTGTGGTGGTTTCTCAGGAAACTGGGAGTCAACCTACCTCAGGATCCAGCAATTCCACTTTTGGTTACATATTCAAGAGATGCCCAATCATACTACAAAATCATTTGTTTAACTATGTTAATAACAGCACTATTTGTAATAGCCAGAACCTGGAAATGACCTAGGTGCCCCTCAATAGAAGAATGGATAAAGAAGATGTGGCACATATACACTTTAGAGTTCTACTCATCGGAAAAAAAAAACAATGACATCTTGAATTTTGCATGCAAATGGATGGAAATAGAAAGCACTTTACTGAGTGAGATAAATCAGATCCAAAGAGATGAATAGGATATGTATTCACTCATAAGTGGATTCTAGCCATAAATATATGACATTGAGCCTATAATTCATGATCCTATAGAAGCTAAATAAGAAGGTGAACACAAACAAAACATATAGTTATCCTCCCAGATATTGGAAGTCGACAATATCGCCAGGCAAAAGTTGGGTGCATGGGGGTGGGAGTTGGGTGGGTCTAAGGGGAGATGGGAAGAGAGAAGGGAAAAGGGGAGGTTTGGGAAGAGCTTGGGAGAATGGGATGGTTGGAATGGAGGAAGGGTGGATATGGGAGCAGGGGAGTATACATCTAAATTAAGGGAGCCATTTTAGGCTTGGCAAGAGACTTGACTCTAGATGGGTTCTGACGTCCAAGGAGATGTCCCCAGCTTGTTCCTTGGGCAGCAGATGAGAGGGTGCCTGAACTGGCCTTCTCCCATGGCCACACTGATAAATATCTTGCACATCACCATAGAACCTTCATCCGGCAATGGAAGGAGATAAAGACAGACACCCATATTGGAGCACTGGACTGAGCTCCCAAGGTTCAAATGAGGAGCAGAAGGAGGGAGAATATGAGTAAAAAAGTCAGGACCATGAGGGGTGGGTCCACCCACTGAGATGGTGGGACTGATCTAATGGGAGCTCACCAAGGCCAGCTGGACTGGGACTGATGGAGCATGTGATCAAACCAGACTCTCTGAATGTGGCTGTCAATGAGAGCTGACTGAGACGCCAAGGACAATGGCACTGGGTTTTGATTCTACTGCATGTACTGGCTTTGTGGGAGCCTGGTTTGGTTGGATGCTCACCTTCCTAGAATGGATGGAAGGTGGAGGGCCTTGGACTTCCCACAGGGCAGGGCACCCTGACTTCTCTTAGGATTGGAGAGGGATGGAGGAGGAGAGATGGGGGGAGTTGAAGGGAAATGTGAGGTGGGAAGGAACTGAAAATTTTTAATAAATAAACAAACAAAAAAGAAAAAAAGAATAGATTCAATAATCTACCTTTTGATGCTATCATTCCTATATCTCCTCTTTTTTTTTCTTTTCTGAAAGAGATTCTTGAACCTAACTACCTGGTTTAGTTTCCTCCTTGACTATAACCAGTAACAACTTGCATTTCTAACCACCCTAAATGATGACAAACATCCACAACCCACTGAATGACAAAATCCACCCAACTATCTCTTGGGAATGTGCGTGTCATAGTCTTAAAATTATTTGCTATTGTCTGATGATGACAACCTCTTTAAGTGACCCTGAAAAAATTGGGGTAATGGTCAAGTCCTAAAACACGTAGCTGTACCATTTGTTGTGCATTCTGTGTGTGATGGGAAAGTGCAGGGCTCATCTGAAGGCCTAGCTGGAGAAGTCTGGACCCTCACAACTAGCAGTTTTGAAATTCTCTAGAACATTTTGCAGTTCAAGCATGATCTTTGGGTGGTTTGTTTGTCAGTTTAGTAGTATTAGAACAATCTAGTGGGATTATTCATTGTAGGACCCTATCATCTTCTTGGAGACCTTAAAATCCACTGCTAGGAATGGTCTCAATTCACTGCATAAAACAAAACTATTTTAAATCTTATAAGTAGTGTATATCCAAAAGATAATGGGACCACAATATTTTAAGCATACCTAAGTTACACAGACTTAGTTACTAGTTTCCTGCATCAGACTCAAATATGAAATCAGGTACAGGAAACTAAATGAAGCTTATTTCTACACCACTAATATCATAATAGAAAGTTTAATTATTTATACATAATAACCATCTCACAGATTTTGAGATAATATTTATACTTTCTGTAATGATTTTAGCCACATAAAGCTGATACTCCTGGGTTCTAGGGGCCATACATGTGCAGACAAGCCCTCATGCAGAAGTGCCTAATAGCCCCCAGGGATATTAAAGGGCCCCATGTGACCCACATGCTGTGTGGATTACATCATTCAAGTATGACTCAGTTAAGTTAAGCCCTTGTGTGCAATGTGTGGTTGCACCATCCATGTATGACTCAGCTAAGCCCTTGCACACTTGCATGGTTACAACATCCACATATGACTCAGCTAAGCCCTTGCTTGCATGAGTGAATCTGTCATCTATGTATGATGTAGCCATGTCAACTCCCTGTGTGCATGTGCTAGGCAGCTTTTAAAAGCTGGATGTACCATCGTCCTCTCTTTCTCTGCACACTGACTTCCCCAGGCCTGTACACATCCTCTCTAATAAACTCCTAAGCGGGTTTGTTGTGTGTTCCATGTTTCCTTCTCACTCATACCAAGTAATTTCATTGGTGCTGTGTGACTTGGGAGGCTCTCCCACCCCAAGCTCTCCCAGGGTCAAGATCCAGAACCAGGTATTTTTTCCACAACAACCACGTGTTTCATTTGCCTAAGCACAATTTCTATGTACACCACCGGTTTCAATTGGTGAGTTTCTCCCATTCTGGTCAGCTTAACCATTTCTATGAACCCAAGGACTTGACCATTGAGCACCCAGCAATCTTCTGGTGTTCCTAGAAATGGGGGGAGACAGCCTTCAACCACTATCTTTATGGTTATTGTTGAGTCCTTTGTTGACATTCATTTCTGGATTGCTTCCTTTAGCTAAATTGTGTTTGGACAACCCAGAGTCGGTCCTCCTGTGACTGGGGGCCCAGGGTCCCTCTACTTTTCTTTTTCTTCCCCCCACCCAGCCATGAAAGGCTGCTGGGAACGACCTCTGGCCTCCCTAAATTCTGAGTCGCCCTGACTGGAGCCAGTCAGGCCTTAGCACCCCACTTATAGGCAGAGGAAGCTCTCCTACATGTCCTGCAGTGTTCATCACTGTTTTACACCCTGCCTATAGAAAGGAGACTGAAGACGTAAGTCACAAACAATGCCACACCAGTTTGGAGTTATGATTAATAGGGTGGTATTTATTTAAAGGGGAAAAAACTTACAGATCACCGTCCCAGACAACAGCCCTCTGCGCAACCAGGAAGGGAGTCTAGTCACCGGCGGAGCAGGAAGTGAAGAGAGTGAGCGGAGGAAGTAGCCGTTTTTTTTAAAGGGAGAGAAACCACGCGCCCAATGGGCTGGTATCTCAGCAGCTATTGGTTGGAGGGGCGGAAGGACCTCTCGAAACAGGAGACATCTCTCTGTAGGCCTTGTGGTATCACTATTTTTAAGGTTTCAGCCATAAAAGACTATCAATTCAGCTTCCCCCCTGGGATGCCTTTTAGAGGCCCTAAAACCCCAGGACTTAATGCCCTACTTACAGATTCCCACACTTGTCCATCTTTGTTTTTTAAAAATGGCCTTATTACAATTAGATAACAATCTGAAATGACCCCTAATGGCACTTTTGATCACAATATTTTACAGGAGCTCTCTAACTACTGTCAGCACACAGGCAAATAAAAGGAGTTTCCTTACATCCAAGCCTTTTGCTATCTAAGATCTAAGCCTAAACCCTCTGTCCTTGCACGTTTCTCACCTGCTCACATATTCCTGGCTATGCCATCTGAACTGGAAGAATCTCCACTTCTGCTCTGGACCCAGCTAACAAACCCCTGAATTTCCAACCTCAGGGGATAGCTACCTCTGTTCCTTCAACTCTTACCCCCATTCCTCCAGTCCCTACCCCTGTTTTTTTTTAGCTCCTACCATTATTCCTTCAGCTCCTACCACTATTCCTTTAGCTTCTACCACCATCCCATCAGCTTCTACCCCTTGCCACTTCCTTCCTCTCACTCTTCAGCTCTCTCTCCCCCTACTAACTACTCTATCAGCCCCGATGGATCATTCTTCCTCTCCAGTGCCTGGCAGCTGCCCAGTTCTGGCACCCACTTTACACCTCTCACACGCTCACATGTTGCTATGGATCCCAATCTTGACCAAGCCAAGTTGGCTGCAGTTCTCCCATTGTGAGAGGTGGCCAGCATAGATGGACTGATTAGGGTACATGTTCTTTCCTCCCTCTCAGAACTCTCCCATATAGAAAAAAACTGGGGTCCTATATGTCCAATTCTACCACATTTATGAAGCAATACCAATATATTACCCAGTCTTATAATCCCACCTTTCATAATATCTACATGATCCTATCTAATAATCTACTTCCTGAAGGGTGCAGGCATGTTTGTGAGACCAGACTACATGCAGATGATGTATGCATGCAACACACCCTTGGGGGGCAGAGACGGTCCCCGAGCAAGAACTTCACTGGGACTATTACACTCTAGTTGGGATTAGCTAGGGACTGGTTTTTTACTTGCCTCCTGGCAGATCTCCATAAAGCTGCCCTCAAGCCAGTAAACTATAATAAGCACTCAGAGGTCATTCAACATATGAAGAAAACTCCTGCATTTTTGAAACACCTCCCTAAACCCCTGTCACAATATACTAACTTAGATCCAGAAAGCATGGAAGGCATGACTCATTTTTTTCCTCAGTGCTACCCTGACATTAAGGCTAAACTTAGACATTTAGAAAAAGGCCCCTTGACCTCCAGGCAGAAGTCTCAGAGTTGGCTTTAAGGTGTGTCATGCCAGGAATTACAAAGCCCATAATCATTGTCATGCGCTAGACACCACACAGACCACCTGATCCGTGCTGTTTGTGCTGCTTTTTTGCCCCCAGGGCTCAAGAACGGCCATGCCCATGTTTCAAATGTGGTAGAACTGGTCACTGGGCCCAAGCATGCCCTAATCTTCATCTTGATCCCACAAAACCTTGTCCAAGATGCCATAGGGAAGGAATTTGGGCAGTGGATTGTCTTTGTGCACATAGTGACATAGAGACCTCAAACCCAGAAAATTCCCAAGTTGACCTTCTAGGTCTGGACATGGACAAGAGAGGCTGACTGAGCTCCTTTGACCTGACCATAACTTGTCATCTGTAACTGGGAGCCATGGGTAAACATTACGATATCAGGGCAGCCCATCTCCTTTTTCTTGGATGCTGGAGCCACATACTCAGTACTGAGGGAATTCTGGGGGCCTACCTCTCCTTTGTTTCCCTGCTGTTGGGGTATGGGGACAGCCTTATCTACCTCAGCAGACTCCACCACTTAACTGTGGTTTTAGGGGTACTTATCTCACTCATTCATTTTTAGTCACGACAACCTGCCCAGTACCTCTTATATGCCAATCCATGTCCACTGTTGATTAAAATAGGAGATGAGGTACTATTCTCTCCCCCAGACCAATGCCCCTCATTCCTTTCCCCTAAATGGCAGGGCCCCTTTAAAGTAATTCTTGTAATTCCTACAAAATTGAAGCTCGAGGGACTCTCTTATTGGATCCACTTGTCTCACCTTAAACCTTTTACTCTTCCAGCGCAAGATAATCCCTCGTATATGATAACTAAAACAGGGTTCTGCTCCCCTAAGTCCCAGAGGACAAAAAGATCAGTCACTTTTTCTCCAGTTCCAGAAAAATAGAAGTCTCATCACTGTACTCAATTTTTCTGTGCCAAAAAATTTGCCATTACTCTCCGTTTTCCTTTCTCCTGTTTTACGAACCTCTCTATTTCTCCAATGTCATGCTTAAATTTCCAGTGAACCACTCAGCTGTTATTACAGGGACCATCATTAAACACAGAGCCAGAGGTACAGGATTGCCAAAAGCCCAGGTGGTAAGAAACAATGAGTTTGGGGACATTCAAAGCCCCAAACTCCAAAAATTCACAAAAGACTTTTAATATAACAGGTTTATCACTGACTGCAGCAGTGTCTCTTGGATGTTAAGGTAATACCATGATGCTAGAGAGAAGTGCCTTAAGATTTGCTTCAGGTAAAACATTAAAGGGTCTAATAATTCCCCTTTCTAATAATTTCCCCTTCCTTCCCACCATCTTTTATTCCATCATAATCATGTTTTAAATATGTCTAAAATTGATTTGTTTTCAAATATTGTTTCATAAGCTCCAAGGAGTCAATTGGACCTATCTAAACAGACCAGACTCATGCAAAATAAGTTTCATTTAATTCTTCCCTTATCATTCCTGGTCTCGAGAACCCCTGGGAAATTCCCTCCTCCCCCCCCCCCCCCCAAAAAAAAACCCTCTATCTTCCATCTTGGGACTCTCCTTCCTTTTTTTCCAGACATAATTTTCTGCCTTTCCAGCATCTTGCGAGATCCAAGCAGCCAGTTCCACAGAGCACCCCAAAAACAGAAATCAACCAACTCTCCGAAGCCCACAAAATCAGCAGGAAGCAGTGATGAGACCTTATGACACCCCATTCCCACCCATTAAAGACCCTAAGCTCTACCAAATTTTATAAAAAGGTGGAATGTAATGATTTCAGTCACATACAGCTGATACTTTCAGATTCTGTGCAGACATGCCTCAGGCAGAAGTGCCTAATGGCCCCAGGGGAGGTTAAAGGGCCAAGTATGACCCAGGTGTGGCATGGATTACATCATCCATGTATGACTCAGCTAAGCCCTTGAGCACATTCGTGTGCCGTCATTTGCATATGATGTACCCACATCAACCACTTGTGCACATGTGCTAGGCAGCTTTTAAAGCTGAATGTGCCATCTTCCTTTATCCTTCTCTGCACACTGACTTCCCCAGGCCTGTATACACCCCCTCTAATAAACTCCTATGTGGATTTGTTGCGTGTTCTGTTGTTTCTTTTCACTTGCGCCAGGTAATTTTACCTACAGAAAAGTTCTAAAGAGTCAAAGCCAAAAGATTATGCTATTAATGGCAATAGAACAGTCCCTTAATTTTGGTTTTTCTTCTGTTCCATATGAGGTAGACCTTCTGACATGACACAGAGATCTTGTATTTTTCTTTAACAAGCATCCTTGGCTTTAGAAAAGAAGAGAGTCACACTCCAACTTTAAAGTCAGCTTTACTTTTTAATTGAACTGGAGCTAAAATAAGACCATTTGTTTTTTGTTTGTACAGAGCAGCAATAATCAGCAGTTGGGAAGACTTATGAAATTCTATCCTTTTAGAGGTGTGCTATATCATTAAGCCAATTTACTCATTTGCATGTGGCATTTTCTCTTGATGATTCAACCTTCTTCAGATGTCTCATTTGTCCAATTGACTCCAGATATCTCGGTTGTATCCTTTTAATCTGGAGGAAAAAAAAAAATGCTTCCCTACCTTAACTTTGGCGTGTTACTTTTTTTGGCAGGCAATATTTTTAAGGCAAAATGCTTTTTTTTTTTTGCCAAAAGTATTGTCTCTTAATAAATTATTTTCATACCCGAACAAAGGCATTATAAGTTAATTGGATTGAATGGCCAGGCTGTTTAATGAACTAGTACCTCTCTCCTTAATCAAGGGGGCTCTCTTGTTTGAATCGTATCAATCTTGATGGTATCCGTAGCTATTTTTCTCCTGTAAAAACAAAAGTAAAATCTCTTTCCCTACATAACACATATCCTGGGTTTCCATTCTGAGGTTAATACATCTTAAAAATATGCAGACTTTTAATTCAGCATTTTTTCTACTACTCAATGCCTCCCTGCAGCTGACCTTTCTTTCTCATTAGCATTTACAAAATTTAAAGTCAATAAAGCACTGTGTAATCTATATCGGGGTCCTTATTGCCCGTTTATTAAGCCTATCTTTCAAAGTGAGATTAGATCTTTCTATAACTGCCTATCCAGTAGGATTACCTGTAATATGCTTTATGTAATACACAAAAACTATTTCATTTTACTAGAGATATTGGTGGAACACCGTCAGTCTCAATTTGTACAGATAGCCCCATAATGTCCATAACTTCTAGTAATTGTGTAATTAAAGAATTATCCTTTTCAGAACTAAAGCAGTTGCTCATTGAAATTCTGAGTATGTGCCTATGGTATGGTGCACACTTTATTTTCCAAATTTGAAAATGAAGTACATATATCTTTCAAATTTCATTTCTTTGAGTACCTTTTGGGTTACATTTGGATAATTGTACAAAGCACAATTATGACATTTTTTTAAAAATTTGGCTTGTTGCAAAGTGACAGAAAAAAAAAAACCTTTCCTTAAACCCTTGCTACTAACATAGTGTTTCTTATGAAATTCTGAGACTTCTAGTACACTTTTTACCAATAGCCGATCAATTTAATTATTGCCTTGTGCTAGCAGGCCTGGTAGATTTCTATGGGAAGTTATATACAAGGGGTTATTTCTACTTCTAATTATTTATTGTAAATGAACAAAGTTAATACTGAATCATTTGGAATAAGTTTAGTAGTTTTAATATGTAAAATAACTGCATATTGAGAGTAAGTGCATATGTTCTGGAAAATTTAATAATACCATGAGAATAGCATATAGTTCTGATTTTTGAAATGAATCAAAGGGCTTTCAGTCATTTTACTTAACCTGTCTTTCCTGATTTTTCATCAGTACAGAATGTAAAAAAAATTGGTGCTCCTTTCGCAATATGATAGAGAATCCAATTAGTTCTTTTTATAAACTTAAGTCTCCTGCTTTGGGGATTTGCTGCTAATCTTTTCCTAAAAAATTACTTTAAGCTCTTTGCCAGCACTCTTATCCTGCTCATAATGAGGCAATTTCAGCATTAGTAAATGGTGCTAAAGTTTCAGCTGCGTGCTGATTTTAGAAACAATTCAGAATCTTCTTTCTAAATAGGTTTTTATTTATTCAAAGATATTATCTCTCTGCTAAGAATTCCTGTAGAATGAGTAGAAGAGCAACTGGGATACAGTCAAGGTCTGGATCTAACCAATCCAGATGTGCATCTTATTTCTATACTACAAGAGCCAATTCTCTCTTACCCTCAGCTGTTTATTTTCTCAGGCTGTTTAAATCTTTATTACCTTGTAAGGTTTAAAATAAATTACTTAGCTCTTGAGTAGTTAACCCAATTTTGGGCCATAGCCATTTAATCTCTCCTAGCAATTTTTGAAAATACTGTTTGTAATTGATTTCTCCCGATTTGTACTTTCTTTGATTGAACTTTCTGTAACATTTATCTTATATCCTAGGTAATTAATAGAATCTTCACTTTATAATGTTTCAGGAGCAACTCATAATCCCCAACAAGTTAAAATTCTCTTCAACTATTTTTTCTAAGGTATCTGTGTCTAAGCTACTAAGATTTCATTCATTGAAAAATAAATTATAGATTGGATAAACTATGAATTATTTCAAATAGCTGTTGCACAAAATATTGTCAAAGGTGGCACTTTTAAACATCCTTTGTGGAAGAACTGTCCATGATGTGGTTTACCCTAAGAATGAATTTTAAATATTTCACAAAACATTGAGTACTACAGGGAAAACATTTCAGACTCACTTCACTCTCAAGGCGTTTGTTTAGCATTCATGTTCCTCCAGAGAATGGAAACAATGCATGCTAATAAAAACCATTGCCCTTATATCCTGCACGCGCGCGCGCGCACACACACGCACACACACACGGTTTCTATCAGTTGATTCTCAGTCTACATCAGGTACCCAATCAATCATTCAGACCTACTTCCAAGGTTGGGTAATTCTCACATTGCAAGCATTTGCTAGTAAATGTATGGTGGTACATTTTTTAAAATGGGCACTGTTTTTGTGCTAAAATGTTGGAAGTATCTAGTTGGGTAAATGAGGAATAGTCTAAGCAAAGGTGTATGATCTATTGGAGACATCTAGAGAAACCTGTAGCCATCATCTTCTCCCATGTCCTCTTTTTTTTTGCTGTTCTTTTCCTGCCACATCACAAGTGCTCAAAATGAAAGCATAAAAGAAACAATTTAAGGAACCTTTGTAAGTTTTAAATTCTGGTTCCCTCCAAAGCCTTGTGACAGCTCAGCATTAAGGAAATATCAAGTACTTAAGACATATTGTATGCAGTGCTCTTTGGAAGTCAAGTCAATAAACAGGCAGCAAGATTTCCTACTTCTAGTGGGTATGGCCTGCAATGTGGAAGTGGGGAATTGAGTTCTTCCAAAGCTTGAGGAGAAATCCAGACACAATGCTTCACACTAAACTGAGCAGTAGGTCTGTCAGATTCTCTATACAAACGGTGTAGTTTACCTCCCAGCCAGGCAAAGGTACAGATTAACAGGCAGTGTGATGTATATGGGCGTAGAATGAGTAGCAACTATGAGAACCTAAAGCAGAAAGGTTAGGATGTACTCGTGTATGACAGCAGAGTAGATTGCTGTGGTCACTTCTGAGTGGCATCAAATATATTTTGAAAGGCAAAAAGCTGGAGGGTAGGCTATGCATGGCAAGGAACAAAACGATAAGACTAGAGTCTTCAACAACCACAGAGAAAAAAAAAAAACCTAAAGAACAAGTCTTTTCCATGTACTCACCTCATCAAGGCAAATGTAGACACTGACTGTCACCAGGAACTCAGTTCAGTGCAAAGGAAATCTGAATGTATGGAGTCCATTCAAGAGATCATCTAGGCAAGCCGCATGTAGAAACCCCCACCCCTACCCAACCAAAGTTCAGGAATCAGGAGCAGACAGCAAAGCACATCAGGGCTTGAATCTCAAAATCAATCCAGATTTGCACTTTTGGGACAGGGGGTTGTTCTGAGTCTTGGGACTCACACACACAGTGTGAACACAGGTCCAGACCTGAATACCTAGATCTCTTGGAATTTTCACTCAGATCATTGAAAGAGCACCGAAACACAACTACTAACATTTTAAGTAGCTACCTAGTACAAGTATTCCTAGTACAAGTTTCCTAAAAAACACGATTTTACCCTGAAGAGTGTTTCCACACATTTCTGAAATAACTGCACAATAGAGTCAAAACATTTTTATTACTTTTTAGCATCATTTTGTATACTTCTGTACAAATACAAGAATAAAGCCATATTTACAGGTGTTGAAAAGAAATCTGGATACTTAAACCCAGCACCTAATTACAGTAGCTTGAAGTAGGAACTGCAAGACTCTGGTAGGCAGAGTAAATAGTCTTTCCTGCACATCCACGTAGAGCTAAGGTATTGATAAACACAACATGGAATAGAAAAAGCAAACTCATTTGCTTTTTTTTTTTTTTTTTTTTTGAAAAGCCTCTCTTCCCTAAGATTATTTTACAAACAAGCATGAAACAAACAAAAGTCACCCATTTAGGGACTCTTTTTTTTTAAAAAAAAAAGATCATCTTCCTTTAAAAAAAATGAGTATGGCGTATTCTGTGTGCTTACATATTACTTTTAAATTTACAGCCCCAAGTTTTGAAACCAAGGTAAGACTAAATAGAAAAAAAAATAAGCAGAGATGCCAGTTCTCTTCAGAGGATGATTTTCTAAAAGCTTTATCATCATCCATGTGGTGACAGTAGCTACAAAGTTTTAATATTTACTTTTTAAATGGGTGGTAGGGGGAGGAGGAATGTCTTCTAGAGCTATCCAGAATTTCTAGTTTTCAAATTCTTTAGACCAGGTTACATGTTCAAATTGATGGCAACTAAGGATAACCCGGGATATACTGCACCTGCTCTAACAGCTATGCCTTAGTCACCTCAGAAGGAGCCAGGCAAAGCATGTGTATTAAAGTTCAATATTTTACTACAAAAATTCAATTGGAACAATTACAAAGTATGTCTATAAGAAACTGAAAATTAAGCATTTTTTCTAATATACTTAACTAACCCACTAAAGGCTGTAAATTTTTAAAACAATCAGGAATAAAGTGACATAATAAAGGGAGTACTGACAACAAAAATCATTTATGCAACTCACAAGTTAAGCTATACCTGACCACAAAAGCAAATTCTGGGTCTCAGCTTGACATATTTCTTCAGGACTCTATTTACACATATGCGCACAATTCAGCGATGGTAAAAACTCCACAGGTATGAACATTTCATTGTAACTCCTGACAATGCTCTCTTCTTGATATTTAAAAAGTACTTGTAACAAGAGGAAGTTAGCTTCTAAGGTAAAGTATCCCTCCTCTCCACCACACCATAGCATGTTTGTTAGCAAACACCAATACTTTCAAGATTTGCTGGTAGTCAGAGTTTCAATATTACTTCCCGTAGCTTAAATATAATTAAATGAATCTAGTTAAAGCACAAAAGTAATTTTTAGAAGTATTTCAGAAAGTCAACATTGATTTTGGAGCAAAACAAAATTCAGCCCTTGATGATGATAGATCTGGAAGCACACAGCGTACCAACAATGGCAAACAAACAGAAAACCCTCTTAAGTCAGAAGTTACAATTTTGAGTTTAAAAGACTTGTCTGAATACAAAAGCTTCTGTGATTTGGTATAACAACACTGGCAGTGTCATGCTAAGGCCATGTGACTAACATTTTTCAGCAAACGGGGGGGGGGCAAGGTAGTTTTATAGTAGCAATGGTTTTTTTTTTTATTTTAAAATACTTTAGGAAACAATATACAAAGCTGAGCTTTCCCACCATTTCTGTGTAACAGCAGGAAACTCCAATTATACAAACTGAGCATTTTGTGATGGCTAAGAAAAGCAGTCAGCACCAGACTTGGAAGAGTTAACTACAACGCAAACATCCTTCAAAATGAAATGTCATAATAGCAAGACAGTAAACCAGCTTGAACAAATGATACCACCTGGGAAGTGACTTCATCATTCTTGTTGAATTTCACATTCATTAAACATATTTTCCACAATTTATTGTTAATATGATTTAAACAAAACCTCCCTTTTAGGAATAACTGTATTAAGATATAAATATTCAACAAGAATAGTTATGATAAAGGTTCCCCATGTAGTCCAAATTCTAATATGCACTGACCGAAGGAAAAGAAAGTAACAAAATTTATTTGTTTAAACATGTTTATTACAACAGATACAATTCACATCTGACTAGCTTTGCTTCCTTTTCCCCTCCCACAACCACGTTCATTTGGGCCACTTCCTTATGTCTGAGCCGTCAATGTACTTTCAGCACACTTGCCCAGCAGTACTTTTAAGTCCATTCTTACAGGGTGCAAATGGATTTCAATAATTTATACAAACATGTGGGTTATGCTCAATCACTGCAACTTCCAGCTACTGTACACAGGAATGAGAAGGTTATAGAAAAGTGCCACAGCAACAGTGCCCTAAGAAAAGAGAAGGGGCACCTTAAAAAATGGATAAAATCAGGCCAAGAACTTCAGAGGGAATGGAACATACAGGAAACGAAAACATTTCTTTGCAAAACAAATGAGCAGCACTGCTCCTGATCAGGTCCAAGTGTGGAACAGTTGTCTCATGATATTTGTACACTGCTCAAAATTGTATCCTTAGACACAGATCGCCTGGTGCTTGCACTGGATTTTTGAAAATGCGATTTCTGAATGATAAATTAACCCCCCAGATTTTTTCTTTTTTTAAAAAAGCTAATTTTGCAGACAGGTTCTCATGTAAAAGGCTAGGTATTTAGCCACCTCAGCATTGATTAGTTTTGGATGTCTAAGCTCTGTTACACATGGCTTCCCATGGCTTCACTCTACAAAACATATTTACAACGTGAAGATACATCTACAAGAAATCTACATTTCAAGGGTTTTACAAATCAATCTTGTATCTTTCCCCTGAATTGACTCTCACAGATCCCCATCCCCTTGTTATTTCATTTGCCCAGCTTAACGGTCCACTTAATGCAGCTCAAAACGTTATGACTGGGCAAGAGATTTACAGTTCCTACAGGATATCATGTGCAATTATTCACATCTTCAAACCATGAAGGAATTCTGATTTTTTAGCTTTTCGAGTTCCTTTATTTGTTGTCTCAAAAACAGTATCCTGAAATATAAAAACATATTAAGATCTGTATGTTACAGAAAACTATAAAATGAATACTAACATTGAATGATTAAAGTCTTAGCTTACAGTTAAGAGCACTTAACAAATCATACATTAAAATACTGGAAACATAAGCTGGAAAATTTCTTAATTTCCTAGCATTAATTTCAATATTTACTTCATATACACAGAATGATTTGAAATTTGTATGTAGTACAAGCAAAGAGGTAGGTAGTAATTGAGATAAAGTTGTATTTCATTTATTCTTGCTCATATTATTAAGGTTAGAACTAAACAGACAAGTCTATAATAATTACTAACAGATGTAGATAAAACGTATGTCAAATATAAAATCTATCATTTCAAATATACCCATGCTACCTAATTTTATCTACATGAAATATCAGATAAGTAGTATAAGCACAGGGGAAAGTTCTAAGTTTGCAAAAACACTGTATCTTGGCTAGAAAATATATGTTTATTCCCAACGGATCTAAAAATATAAACAGCAACCTCAGATTTTTACTGAGCCAACTTAACCATGCAATCTACAGCTAACCTTAAATCAAGAGGGACATTTCTATTAGCTGCCATAAACATCTCATTTTTAATGTAATGATTCCTTCTGAAGCAGTTTTAAACCAAGAAATCAGAGTTATAAACCTAAGAGAAAAACTCCAAATAAAGAGACTATGAGGCACCATAGCACTCAGCAGGTAGACTAAATATTAAAAATGCTTCTAGAAAATGATACAATTACAGATCATAAAGATCTCAATTTGATTTTTATAATGCCTATGTCTGACCTAAAACCACGTGAACCTCAACCTCCTGAAATAGACAATGGTGTGTTTCTTCCAATCAACTTCCTGTTTGCACGCTTATCTCATCTAGGTCAGCTACCCTTTTCTTAGGGTTACAGACACCAACAAGGACGTGTGTTCATCTTAAATTTGAAAAGCTCAGAAAGTGAATGATTCCTTAGGTTAAACTGCACTCTTCTTAGCTGAATGAGTATGTCCTTCTTGTCCTCTCCTGCCCTAGGATGCGAAGCATCATCTTGTACAGTATAAACAAGCTGCACATATGGTATCTATACCCCAACTATTTAATCACTTTGTCCCCTTAAGTATCAGACTGACTTTTCGTTATTGCAATGGTTGTATTCAAGCCATTATTTACTACATAATACAACACAGGCATGATGCTGGCAGTCCCACTACACAGAGATCCTGCAACCTCCCACATGACATTGACAATTTACTAAATGCTTTCTTAAGTAAGTGAAAAGGGCTTAACAAGTGTTAAAAAAAAAATTAGAAGCTGGAGTTACCAAACTTTAGAAAGAATTTTCTATGAAATTATAGTAGATAAATTATCCATGCTGATTCTATTATTGTAATTCAAACCTGAGAAGCCATGAATGAAATTAAAACCTGCCCAGATACTACTGTCTCAATAAAATTACAGGATTTGCTCCTAATTAGTTTTAGACATCTGATGTGGGGTCTTTACTTCTAGCAGATACAGGCAGGAGAAAATATATATAATTCCTGCAAGGACAATTATTTCAGGGGCTAGAAAAATTATTCAGTTAAAGAAGCATTCGCTGCAAAAATATGAGAATCTTAGTCTGTATTCCCTGAATGCATGTTAAAAAGTCAGGTGTGGCAGCATGTGTCTGTGACCCCAGTACTGGCACTGCAGAAACAGGGGATCTCTCGAGTTTGCTGGCCAGCTAGCCTATAAGGTCTAGGAGATACTGCCTCAAAAATACAAGGTGGCAAGCAACTTGTGTGTTAACACGCACACACATCAACAAACATATTGGCTGTCATGTGCTGTTTAAACTATCAACATGTTTATTTCAACCCACTGACCAGAAAAATGGAAAACGAAGAACAGTTGGTAGTGAGGTGACTTTAGTTTCTCATGGGAGTGAAACGCCTGAAAGCCTCTCAATCAGGAACTCATTGCCTGATTTCTTCTTTCCTATGGCTTCCCTCTTTTACTTTTGCTTACAATATGCTTATTTAACTCATTCAATCCATTGCAGGTGACTCATCATATGGGAAAATACACATGCAAACACAAACACACATGCACCAGCAAAGAACTTACCTCTGCTCTCGCAAAGTTGCTTGAATTTCACATACTCGAACTAAAGATCTCAAATTTTTTAATTCAGTACATATTTCTGACATGTGAACACTTCCCATATTATGGGCTTCTTCACGCAATCTTGATGCCTATAGTTAAAGGAATGAACACGCACAAAAAAATTTAAGAACTTAATACTAAAAGTGCAAAGTGATAAGCACAAAGTTTTTACAGTGGTGCAAAGTGTTTTAGCTTTTCCTTTGGGGTACTTAAAAATATATAGTTTAAACCGAGCAGTGGTAGCACATGCCTTTAATCCCAGCACTCGGGAGGCAGAGGCAAAGGGATCTCTTTGAGTTCGAGGCCAGCGTGGTCTGTAAGAGCTAGTTCCACGACAGGCTCCAAAGGTACAGAGAAACCCTGTCTCGAAAAACCAAAATAAAATAAAAATATATTGCTTCAGTCAGATTAGGTATGGTTTTAGTCCATCCATATTATCCTAGCACTTACCAGATAAATGATAAGATATTAAGTTCCAAGCAAGCTTTGCATTTACATAGTAAATTTCAGACCAGCATCACACAGAAGAAAAAATGAGAAGTGAAAAAACAGCAAAGAGGGGAGGAGGGAAGACAGGAAAGGGAGAGACATACCTGTTTCTCTGCATGGTCCGCAGGCCACCCTTGAACATGTTTTATGAGATTATCATTGAAGTGTGCTGCTAGTGTAGGTGTTAATGAACACGCAGGCCGAGCAGATGTATTCTGTGGTACAACTGCTGCATTTGATGCATTACTACTGGAAGTATGATTTGGACCAGGTGACGGACTTCTCTGGCTGCTGCAAGAGAATACAACTGAATGCCTAGTTGGCTTCAAAGTAATTTCTAAATACTAGGAAACAACGTGTATTAATTTTAAAAAAGTCCAAATTCTTATAAAAATTTGTTTTTTTCTTTTTAACTATGCTGATAAACTAAAAAAATAGTCTTTGGAACATTACTGTTTATATAAAATTTAAAATTCAAGCTGCAAACAGAATAGTTGACTTCAGATACAACAAACAAAGCAAATATCAAACTTTCAATAGTCACAAATGTAAGGCACGTGCAAATACTTCATAAATTTCTAGTTAAAGTGAGGTATATCTGTTCAATATCAAAATATTCTTCAATCAGAGGGTGAAATAAAAATCAAGCAAAACACAGCCATTTCATTAAGAACTCCAAGTGAGCACACTGATAAAAATGAGACCAAAAAAGCCACACACTAAGATTAGTTGTCTTCCTTTAAAACTGAATGGCTGGGCTGGAGAGATGGCTCAGTGGTTAAGAGTATTGCATGCTCTTCCAAAGGTCCTGAGTTCAGTTCCCAGCAACCACATGGTGGCTCACAACCATCTGTAATGAGGCCTGGTGCCCTCTTCTGGCCTTCAGGCATACACACAGACAGAATATTGTATACATAATAAATATTTAAAAAAAAAACTGAATGGCTTGGGCACACATGGGTGAAAACCCAAATTTCAGTCACTCAAGATAATTTCCTATCTGCTGCACCAGACAACTTGGTGTTGAATGGATTTCAGCTATTTCCAAAACGTAAATCTCCCAAAAAAGATTTTTCATCACTGAAGGTAAATTTAAAATAACACTGTATCCTTTAAGGTTGTTTAAAGAGAGCTTCCCAACACTCTCCCAATGGGAACATTACTAAAGGAGCCAGCTTCCAAAGGCAATTACATTGAAGGGAACAAGTCTCATTTGAATGTATAAATTCTTTTTTTTTTTTTTTTTTTTTTTTTGATTTTTCGAGACAGGGTTTCTCTGTAGCTTTTGGTTCCTGTCCTGGAACTAGCTCTTGTAGACCAGGCGGGCCGCCTGCCTCTGCTGGGATTAAAGGTGTGCGCCACCACCGCCCGGCTTGGATGTATAAATTCTTAAATGCTTGCTTAGAACATATATATATATATATATATATCCAGTCAAAGCTGGGGACTAGTGGTGCAAACCTTTTCTCCCACCACTTGAGAGGCAGAGGCAGGCAGATCTCTGTGAGTACAAAACCAGCCTGGGCTACAAAGAGAGTTCCAGGACAGCCAGGGCTGTTAAATAGAGAAATCCTGTCTCAAAAAACCAAAACCAAAAAAGTACAATTATTTTGCCACTTCACATCAAGAAATAAAAACAGTAAAAATCAAGTAAAAAACATTTAATACATTTCATTTTGAAACTGTATTGTAATAAACACAGAAAAGAGCAAACATAATACAATCCTATATAATAATATTAAACATGATTTGTATAAGAAAGGTCAGATTTGAAGATATTAGGAAAGAGCAACACACCAACTTTGGAAGTGAGGGCTTTCGTTTTTTACTTCATCAACACTCTCAAAACTTGAATAGGCTAAAAAGCAAATATAGTACCAAACATGAAGTCGTGTGCTTTTCATGCATTAAGTATCACATATTTTAGTTCCACAAAATAAATTTTAAAAGAGCCATTTTCTTCAAATAATAACTCCAATTATAATTGCTGTACAGTCTTTATATAGATGGTTTAACTCTTTCAGAAAAGCCACCCTGTCAATAAGTTCTTCTGTGAAGTCTGATCATGTACATCTTGCTCAAACACCACAAAAATGCCACATTAAAAAAACCCAACTAACCTTAAGCGCTGAAGACTTCGAGGAGAGACAGGCTCATGACCCTGCTGCTTGTCAGCAGTTACAGGCTGCTGTGTGGCCGATTGGGACACTGGTCCTTGCTTAACTACTGGAGTACTAACCTAAAAATGTCAAAATTGTAAGACAGGCTTTAACCAACCCAGGCAAATAGTAAAAAAAAAAAGGTTAAGCAAAACAAAATAGTTAACAGAGTTGTCACAACTTTGGTTCACTACATTAATATCGGTGATGCTTGTTTGGCTTTTTGGCTTTTAATAATACATTTACACCCACATCAAGTCAATAAGCTTAAAATTAGCTATTTCTACAAAGTCAAATTAAAATTGTATGTGTATTTGCCCATGTAGGTTAGATTTTTTTAGAGCTGGTGCTAGATGTCTGGGAGCGACCCATACTGAGTGCTAGGATCCAAACTTCCACCTCTCTTCAGTAACAATAACTCTTTCACAACTTAGTCATCAGTTTGCTCCCAATATTAAAATTTGAATCGTTTGTTTAACATTCTATAGTAAAAATCACCAGAGCACATTATTAACCCAACAGAAAAAACTATTATTCAGTAATTTCCTAGTATACAATAACATTTCTCTTTATGACACCTAAAAAATTAAGCATTTTATTACTGGAATACAGATATTCTGATTATCAAAATGTATTTGCAAATATACATTGATAGTGTGTGTGCACTCAATTTGAGAAATGTTCAAAAGATGTTACCCTATAGATAGAATATATATATTCACATGTCATGGTCAAAGAAAATGAAGTTTTAATAATTCTCTCTGAAAATTTCTTCCCTTTATCAGTAAAAACAATTAAATGAAGAAAAATAAAAAGATATGAACCCACAACTTTTACACACAGGAAGCTCTAACCCTAACTGACAGGATACCTAAAAAAAAGTTGAGAGATGACTCAGTGGAGAAAGGCCTTGCTATACAAATATCAATAAAAGACTAACAGCCCCAGAACTTTGCAAATGTCAGCCTAGCACAGCAGCCAACCTAGAAAACCAGCACTCAAAAGGCAGAGGCAGGATTCCCACATCAAATTGGCTAGTCTCATTAGCCTTAGTCATAAGCTCTAAGTTCAACTAAAAGACAATAATTAGGTGAACAACTGAAGATGACTCCATGTGTGTATAAACAAGCCTCTACACAAAAATACATAAAGAGAAACAAAAAACAAAACAAAAACAAACAAAACCAGAGTCAGAAGAACTGGCAGTGACTTAGGAATTGTGGTCAAGATATGTGAGTGGTAAGTAGCAAAATAAATGTAACATTAGTAAAATCCAGTTATACTCCAGTTATATTTTAAAACTGTGTTCTAAGCAGGTATTTATAGAACGCTTTTGGTACCTAAATACAGCCAGCGATGTTAGGAAAAAATGCTCTGTGTATTTAGAAGGACCTTCACTTTCAATTCTAACTCCACCACAAAAATTAGACTTACACAAATATTTAATTTTACTAAATGAAGAAAACAGCACGTGATTCTCTGGCAAAAGCTAACCATTGTCAAATTCTTATAAGGTGGTTCACTTTTAGGAAATTTTGGGAGGAAAAAAAAAAACACCAACAAAAAACCCAAAACCCAACAACAACAAAGAGTCTAGAGAAATTTGATAAATGCTAAAGATTCTCCCAAAGACCCTGCATACCTGAATTCCATGTCATAACCACCAACATAATCAGAAATAAATCACACAGTACAATTCAGATTCAAGTCTTCTCATCAGCATGACCCATCTAATGTCACCTACTAGTTATTCATTCCATGACTAACTCATTCTCATAGGGCCATTTCCTGAAATGTAGATTCTAAAATGTGAATTTCTACAAGTCAACCATTTCCATAATTCCTACCTTTGGCTGTGATGAAACAGGTGGAGTACTAATCAAAGGTTTGATAGGGACTGTGTTAGTCTGAGGTGTGCTTATTCTTGGAGACACATAGGATCTTGGGGATGAAGCATCAGACGTTAGAGACATTGGAGACTGATTAGATGGCTGGGCTGTGAGAGAATAGAGTAATTAATACCAATCACCCCAAACAACCTTTTCTTTGTAAAGACACAAGTGATTATCAGAATCTTATATCCTCACTGAAGGAACAAAGCCTCACTAGAGGGCAAAGTCCCTTCCTTCTCATCGTGGAAAGCTAAGCCTGAACCTATTCTCACACAGCAGCCTCCTTATCATGCTTACTTAATAATTATTATCAAAAAAAAAAAAAAAAAAAAAGATGGCTCAGAGGTTAAGGACACTGACTGTTCTTCTGGGGGTCCTGAGTTCAATTCCCAGCAACCACATGGTGGCTCACAACCATCTAAAATGAGATCTGGTGCCCTCTTCTGGCATGCAGGCATACATGGCGGCAGAACACTGTATTGTATATGTAATAAATAAAATCTTTAAAAAAAAAAAAATAATTATTCTCCACTTAGGCTCAGGAAGTGTCAATAATACCCCGTGTCGCATGTGGCTAGCCAAGTGGACTTCTACTGTTAAACTTCTATTCCTCAACATGCTGTGTCTTGCTTTGTGACAGACATCATTGTGCTGCAGGATCTCCCTTTTGGATACATTTGAGGCGAGGAGACACAAACTAACTCAAATGCAAAAGTGGTTTCTGCATCCTCTAGTCAAAAATTGTCTAACAACTCAGGGCAAACTTCCAAGTCCTCAAGTATGTGAGACACTTTAGAAAAGGCTGAGGGTATTGTATAGCTTTCTTTTTGAGTAAAATGTATTAGAAATAATTTAT
The DNA here is from genome assembly GCF_014885135.2 of Alexandromys fortis. Classification (NCBI taxonomy): domain Eukaryota; kingdom Metazoa; phylum Chordata; class Mammalia; order Rodentia; family Cricetidae; genus Alexandromys; species Alexandromys fortis. The sequence goes on from NW_026068351.1 coordinate 28,786, forward strand.
ATTTTAACTTACATATTTGGTATATTACAAACACATTAATACAAGTAAAGACCAAAAATAAAACAAAAGGAAACAAACATAGCTGGGAGCAAGCCCATTATCAAAAATAAAGCAAAACCATAAATTCTAACTGGTACTTTCTCAAACCAAAAACAAACTTTCCCTTAATTTCAAAAAAAAAAAAAAGAGGAAAGAATTTTATAAATGACCTAAGAGAAATAAAGAATACCTTGTGTAGAGAGCTGGGCAGCTTGAGAAATCAGAGAGGTGATGTTGAAGGCAGATGGTCCAGCAGTAAGAAACTTGTGGATGATAGACTGCAGGGAAGCTTGTGTCACAGCTGCTGTAAGAACTTAAAAATATTCAAAATCCCATCAAAATAAAGAAGTTTACCTGCCATTAGTGACTGAATTGAAACTTGAAAATGCTAGTAATAGTAAAAAAGACAAACTGGTTTCATAAATATTCAAAATAAAAGCCTGGCACACATAAAAACATGGGCATAAGGACTTGAAATGACGGGAGGAAGAAAACAGGAAATAAAGGTAAGTCAGTCACCTCAACTCAGCTGCCAAGAACAGTAGGAACCTATGTAAGTTAGTGTTTCATACATTATTGGCAATCAATTGAAGAAATGGCTGCTATTTCACATGACTTATTTTTTTTCTCCAAGCTGACCTAACAAGTCCTGCATAACAATAGTCACCATGTTTTAAAATTGAATACCAAAACAGTTGGCATTTAGGAACACTATGTACTTTTAATGCCTAAGAATGCTTTTTATCCACAAAACTAAAGAATAGTATGTATCACGCCAGGTGGTGGCGGTGCACACCTTTAATCCCAGCACTCCGGAGGCAGTGGCAGGTGGATATCTGTGAGTTCAAGGCCAGACTGGTCTACACAGAGCTAGTTCCAAGACAGGCTCAAAAGCTACAGAGAAACCCTGTCTTGAAAAACCTGGGGGGGGGNGGGACAGGCACCAAAGCTACAGAGAAACCCTGTCTTGAAAAACCAAAAAAAAAAAACAAAAAAAAAAAAAACAAAACAAAACACCAAACCAAGGTCTCTTTTAAAGGGCAATGATGGGGGTGGGTTTTGTGACATTTACCTTTGTAATCTAAATAAACTAAAGGCTCCACCCTCTTCAATATTTATCCCAAGAAGCATAAAATAGAGTATGAATCTCTACTACTTTCAGGCTAAACTTCTTGAATGTTCTTCAGTAGCAGACTGATGGTCTTTGTGCTTTACTGTTCAAATGCTAAACCTATTATACTTCTGCTATTCTTATCCTCCCTGTCTTGAAATAAAACTAAGTTTACTGTGGGTTATACTGCAATTTACTGACACTGAAACAGTCAATGTCCCTTAAATGAGGAGAACAAATAAAATTAGAAGATAAAATACAAAGGGACTGCACTTGATAGTCAGTCATCAACTTTAGATCAATGATAATTTTAATGGTAGCAACCAGAAAGTTACTCAACACTTGAAACAAAGATCATGAATTGAGCTTTATCATATATATATTTACACTGGAATTCAATGATCAAAAGAATGCAAAATATTAGTCATTTCTCATATCAATTATTGAAATATATTTAATTAAACAATATATGGCAAAACTATTTTAAATGCATAGCATTTGAATTGTAGTAGTAAGTAAAACAGAAAATGGTCGGAAGCACCAGGAAGATGAATGTAGGTCATATGCAAACATTTTTATAGAAAGGAACTTGAGTATCAGGATTTAGGTAAGAATGACAAATATGACATCTTCTACAATCATACAATCATAACCAGTATCTGAAAACGACTTTGATCCGCTGTGATGAGAAATTTTACATCTTGTTTTTCCTTAAAAAAAAAAAAAAAAAAAAAAAAAAAAAAAAAAAAATCAAGAAGTTGAGAGTAACAAGAAAACCAACCAGTGTGAAACTTATCTACCTTCTGGATGAATATAAATCACTTAAATTTAAACTAGTTTCTTTTTTTGCTCAGACTTCTATGAGATGATCCAAATACTTAAGAAACAGTGAAAAATCAGATTAAAATGAATGTAATCAAACAAACAACAGAAACACTAATAAAAACAAGTACAAGTACTTCTAACCCCTCTCTCAGAATTTCTAAGCCCGTTGTATTAGGAGACTTAAAAATTGTACACAAACACTGCTAACTGCAACCAAGGGCATTGGAGGTATCAATACTAAAGCAGCATACCCTAACATTTTGAAAAGAAAACAAATATCATTGCTGTGTTGAGAATAAATAATAAATTGCTGAGTGTATAAATAACTTTGCATAATATAGATATTAATGTTCAAAATTGTTATTATGACTCCTTACCTTCATTTATTTTGGATATATCCACATTAGAATTATTAAGCTGTAGCGTGGCTTGTAAAGCAGGAAGCAACTGTCTAAGAAGATTTGGGTCCTGAAGTAAAGGAGGTATTGGTGATTGTGGCACAGGAGAAACAGGTACTGTTGAAGACGAAGTTGGAGGTGCAGATGTGGGGTTCTGGCCAGAGGCTGAAGATGTGGAAGGAGTTGTGCAAGAATGTGATACTGATTTGTCTCCTGGAGCAGATTCTAAATAAAAGGGAGATGAGGTTCAAAACATTGTCAACATCAGAAATTAAAACACAATCATAGCATCATCTTCCATGTGCTACATACTTAGTACAAGATGCATTTCATTCTCAGGAAATTATATATAATTTACTGAGGTAGAATCTCTCTCTCCCCTGGGTTTCTCTGTGTAACAGCCCTGCTGTCCTGGAACTAGCTCTTGGAGACCAGGCTGGCCTCAAAACTCACAAGAGATCCACCTGAGATCCACCTGCCTCTGCCTCCCAAGTGCTGAGATTAAAGGCGTGCGCCACCACCGCCCAGCTGAGGTAGAAATTTTTATATTACTATTTATCATTTATCCATTACCTAGTATTTGAAAATAAAAGATAGATGAACGTGTTTGGAAAGCTGCCATCTCTATCTATGTGTATATTCAATGCACCTGAAAACAAAGCACCAATAGCATATTTTTTATAGGATTTAACAAATTGGAAATATAAAGATTTTATCAATTCCTGGAGAAAAAGAACACAGCCGGCAAGATACCCCCTGCCTGACTAATACTAGTCCAATTTAACTTGTGTGGCTATGTGTGTCTTTAAAATTATGAGTGTTCAGTGGGAACATGAAGCAGAAGAAACATTCCAAAGTTCATGCCAGCATGGGCAACATTAGTGAGATCTGGTTTCATAGTAATAGCAAACCAGAATATGATTTAAAGAATTTCTAAATATCACTAGATTTTATTAAATAGACCAAAAAAAAGGGGGAACAATTCAGAAAAACAAGACACATCACATTGGTAAAACTTAATTCTAACAATATACTAGATGCTAACAGAGTAACGGAAACATTAACAATTCTGAAGGAGACTAAACTTGGCCACACTGAATATAATTCATAACATCTAGAAAAGGTGAAGATAAATTTTCTTCATGGCCTGCAACTGCTCTCAGATATGTGCCTTCAGAGAAACCATAACACACACACACACACACACACACACACACACACACACACACACACACACACACACACACACACACAGAGTAACTAAGCACTGCTCTTTATTTTAGTTCAAAACAGGTGAGCTGGGCAGTGGTAGTGCACACCTTTAATCCCAGCACTTGTGACAAAGGCAAGTGATTCTGAGTTCAAGGCCACCCTGTTCTACAGAGTGAGTTCCAGGGCAGCCAGGGCTATACAGAGAAACCCTGTCTCAAAAATCAAACAAGTCCAATAGTGGTGGTGCACACCTTTAATCCCAGCACTCCAGAGGGAGAGACAAGCAGATCTCTGTAGTTTGAGGCCAGGCTGGTCTACAAAAGTTAGTTCTAGGACAGGCTTCAAAGCTACGGAGAAACTCGGTCTTGGGTTTAGAACCCCTGCCCCGCCCCCAAATCAATCAATAGACACCCCAATGAATCAACAGACTATGAACATTTGTTAAAGCATCACTTTATGTATACATTTAAAAATCATATACATAATTTGATTGATAAGGCTGCATAAATAAAGTCAAACGTTCATAGGGTCAAGAACCACTGCGTAAGAATTGCACTGTTAACTAACATGATCTTAAACACTTGTATTTAATTCTAGGAACTAAACAGGGTGCTTTCAATTACCATAAGCTTGCTGAGTATCAGTCTTTTCACAACACCAATTCGATGGTCAAAGAACTAGGAATAATACCATTCTAATGTATGGATTTCACAGCTACTTTCCCAGTGACAGGCTAATAAACTTATAAGCTCAGAAGCCCTTAAATAATTTTTCAAATCCTAAGTTTAGCAGACTGCCTATCACCTACTTCCCAGTTTTGCTGGCTTGGGTTCATAGACAAATAAAAGAAATATTATTGAATGATAATTTATTTTTAGGAAAATCTGTTGTCACTTACTGTGGTTTAATTTAGGACACCTATTACTTATTTGTATTCATTAAAAATTTGTACAAATTATAATTAAGACTTTTTAAGATACTGTCCCTTAAAAAGCATTCTTTTACTTTCTTCAGAGAGAAAAAAAATGCTATTTTATTTACTACACGAATTATCAAATCAGTACTTACATTCCTATGGCATTATTTTCTCCTTTCATTGTAGAGTTTGCTCCCTTGATAGGCAGGGTAATGTTGGTAAAGGTAGAAAGTTTTCAGTTTTGTTCTAATGCTGCTGTGTCTACTCAAGAGCTTTCAAATGTAAGAACTTAAAAATTCTGCAGTAGTATTCCTTACACCAAATAAATGAAACTCAGAAAAAAAAATGACATTAGTTACGTATCACCATAAAGAAATAAAGTGGAATGTAGTACAGGAGTAGAGAACATCCTTAATCCCAGGAAACTGAGTCAGGTGGATCTGAGTTTTAGGGTAGGCTGGTGGACAAAGAAAATTGTAGGGCAGCCAGTGACTGAGTAGCCCAATAAATAAATAAATAGATGACTGATTGATAAATGGAAAAGAGAGAGAAAGAGAGAGAGAGAGAGAGACAGACAGACAGACAAAGCTAGGCAGGCCTTTACTGCCAGCACTCAGAAGGCAGAGGCAGGTAAATCTGAGTTCAAGGCCAGAGCCTAGTCCAGGGACAGTCAAGGCTACACAGAAAAGCCCTATCTTGAAAACAAAAAAGGTGCAAAAACAAGTTTGCTTCTGAGTGCTATTACTTAATAGACTGCTTATAATTGCTTAAGTTACATAAAATATAATATAAAGCAGGGCATGCTCCACTTTTAAAATATATTTCTACAAGAAAGTTTATTTATGATTTTACTTGTAAATTGTTGACTTGTACTTCCAACTTTTGTCAGAAGAGGGAGGAACTTACCTACATTTAAACTGAGTTCTACTGATAACTCTTCCAAACTACCCTTGGGAGAAAAAAAGCTAGTCAGAACGCATTCCATTTCTAGTCTGACAAGTAACTCCCTTCTGGCTTGTAAGAATCAGCTAATACTAATTAATTCTCTGTGGTGTTCTGACAATAGAGAACAGACACATGGAACTCCAAAGTACTGCTATATCCAATGAAGAATCATATTCTGATTTTGCACAAGTGTTTGTTTCATGAACCAATATATAGCAGAAAAATAAAACAGTAAGGTAACAACAGCACCTGCTGTCAACACACATACACATGGACATATCTTTTTCTACATGTGTATAACCATACACAAATAGTTTGCGATTGTTACTTCCATTCAACTGAGAAAATCTGCAGGCAAGTTAAAAGTATGTCTGTCAATATAGCTTAGTGGCAGAGAGTGTTTATTGTGTGAGTTCCCCCCTTCAATTCCTGGCAAAGCTCCCACAAAATGAGGGAAGTTAAAAAAGGTATTCTTAAAAAGTTAAAAAAGGTATTCTAAAAGAACAAACTCACACATTTGCAACATTCTATACAAATACATTATTCTAATTTGATATTTATCTCTCAATCTTGTTTTTTTTTTGCATGTGTCACAGAATTGTATTAAATGTCTACAGTGAAATTTACCAATTTGTGCAAAGGTAAACAAGCATTTTTGGAATATTCAATGCTCACATTATGAGCAATTATTTTCTATTATTCTTTTTACAAAGCTGTTTTTGTTACACTTTTCAAAAATGTCACCAAAAATGTACAAGTTAAACATACTTCAAAATTTTGCAAACAAATTTAAAATGATTACAAAAAACATACTTTACCACATTACCTAGAATATATTCAACAGTTTATCTCTTTCTAACCATTTTTTTTTTAAAATGAAGATCGTAACCTTAAAGGAACTTTAAAACAAGGAATAGGGGCTGAGGTTGGTCCACATTAGTCAATTAATGTCCATTTTGTGTCAACAACAAAAGGCCATTCATGACTAAACGAAGTCTAGGGGCCATCTAGAACAAAATAAGGAATTTTAGACTAAGTAACTCACCCTGACTACTTGCTCCATTCTCAACCAGATTATTAGCTATGTGACTTAAATGTGCTATGAGCTGGCAAGCAGGTCTGCTTCCATACCTGTTTTGTCTTAGCAAAATAACTTAAAACAAGTCATTCCTTTAAATTACTAAATTAAAAACTTGCTAATTGAAATTTATCTAATATAGGCTTCCTTGACCAGACAAGGACTCACGTCCATTGCTTGTTTTTTGATTTCACAACTCTAGAAAGGACATTACAACTAGAAGAAAGGTCATTGGGTGCTACAAGATAAATATGATATGCTGGAATATCTAACGTTTGTCTATTCCTTCTTGTTTGTTTGTATGATAAGACAAGCTAACCAAGAAATGGTCACAGTCACCTACTGGTTCACCGGAACACCATTATTTCCTGCAAAACTGAGGAGTTTCTCAGGTTTCCCCATTCTTCTGTCCCTCAAGCAAACACAAACTGCTAGTTCTCCATTAAACAGATCTATACCTACTGTGAGATTCTTTAATTAGATGCACACACACACTTCTCTCTTTTTACAAGTACATTTTAAAACAGTGGCCAGTGCAGGTGTTTCTCCAACTCTACCATATCTATCACCACTATTTCAGGTGTCCACTTCCTATCTTATACAACAAAGCACAAATGTCTTACTGTTTGCCCAGGCCCAGAGCATCACCAAAGATCAGTAAACCAAAGATCCTGCTTATACATCATTTACTCTAGCACACTAACAAAGACAAACACATCAACCTGATCTGAATCAACAATTTCTAGTACACATATAATTGGGATTGGTTACAGATTCCTTTCAACTACCCTGAGAGTGAAAACCATATCCTGATCTGCAAGCTTGAATTATGAAAGCCTTATGAAAGGGGACATTTTAACAATGCTTGTAGTGTCTACCACCCCCAAGTAGCTCTTGCCACAACTTTAACTTTTGAGCATGCTAAGGATATTGCAAAAAGGATGGCAGTTTGGGTTACAATGTTTCCTTCCAATTCTTAGATCTGAGGTCTAATAGTAGTGAGGTTTAATTCATTTTATTTTCTGCTTCATGCTATAGTTTGCTAGGCCAGTATCTCCTTGAAGTGGAAAATCATGCTTTAAAATATCTTTAAGAGAAAACAGATATCTCACAAACTAACTACTTAATAGCCACAAAACCTGAAAAATATTAAATGCAAAAGGAATGCACTGTGCCATCTGAATTCCACATGTTATTAAAACCACTGACTGCTAAGTGCTAATAACTAACTTGGTTTGGGTATCAGAGACCAAAAAAAATGAGTCTTGAGAATTATTAAAAGAAAAGCCAAACGACTATTTTTAGACCCAAGTCTGCCTAGTAACATTCTAAAAGACTGAAAAAGAATTTATAATTAAGATCTTACTCGAGCCAAAGGAAAGAATATTACAAACTATAATTCAACGTGCAGTATCTAGTAATAACAGCATACCTTTTCTCTCTGTTTTCTGTGCAGGGACAGAAGCTGTGGGTGTAGGCAGTTTTGATAGAGTAGATGCTCCATTGGCATCAAATGATTTCTTTGGCTGGTGATCAGACTGAAGCGTAAATGGACTAGAAGGAAGAGTGCTTGGGGTAGCAGTTGGATGAACCACTGGTTTGATGGGGTGCTGTACTGGCGTAGAGCTACTGTGAGTCTCTGCTCTTGGCAGTCTGTAGTCTTTGTCATTGTGTCTGCTTGTTTGAGACAAAATATTCTGTGGGAGCAAACTACTGGCATCGCTGGAATGCTTGTCTTCCACTGTAGTTCACAGTTAGAAAAAGAGATGTTGGAATGACAGAAGGGGGAAGAAAAACATGCTGTTAGAATCCCGTGTTATGAACATCAGCTAATTGAGCAACATAAATGCAATTATGTTCCTTTTCATAAAACTGCAAGCCCAGTTAGTATCTGCAGTTTTAACAATGGCATAAATATCAATACAGCAAGTTTTAACTACTGTAAAGTATTAATCCATACTCAGAATCAATAGGTCAAATTGTTTAATGGATTCTTTGAAGTTAAACTATTTCAAAAACTTTTAAAACAGTTATAACATTTTACTCAAAAAACTGTTTCCAAAAATAAAACGGCAAGAGCTTTTTTTTTAAAAAATATGGATCATAGATTCATATAATTAACAGAAATTATCCAGTGGTTAAATTAGAAGAGAACATTGGCATCAATAATATCAGGGTTTTTTTTTGAATACTAAAGCTATTAATGTGAACTCTAAAGTGTTTTATTCAGGGTTTCCAATGATTTAAGATGGTTTAACATACATTGAATTGTGTATGTTACACAATAGGTAGATAAATCAGTAAAATATTTTTAATAACACCGACAAGGGTAAAGTAACCATATTTCACATTCACATGCTATTCTGAAGTCCAACATATGTAAGCATAATCAGAAACGTGCTTATCACCAGCAACTATACCAGAAGCATTTACGCTCACAAAGTCTAAGAAATAGCTCAAACTCTGCCAATTATTTAAATTCTGATATGGTGCTCCCAAAAAATACAAAAGGAGGAAAATTTTAAAAAGCATGTAGACAAAGATCATTAATCTTACTAAAGCAAAAAACCTCTAATATCAGAAAGAAACATCCAAAAAAAGAAACACCCCAAGATTAAAAGGATGGGATAGGTTTTGACAGTTGCATAAAGGATGCCCAATGTTGAATATGTTTTTTGTTCCTAATTTAGAGCTCTTCTAAATCTTCAGATCAAGAAGGTACAAAAAAAAAAAAAAAAAAGACTCAAGCCCAACCACAGTACACTCAAGGTCCTCAATTATATTAAAAAAAGAAAAAAAACAACTCCGTAGTTATTGAATATATAGATTCAGTATGTTACACAACTCACCAATAACAGAAACAAACAGATGAACTTATGACAGTGGTATACAAAATAATGCATGCGCGCGTGCGCACACACACACACACACCAGTAAATTACAATCTTGTACTAACAAAATACTATTTGAATCTTACTCTAGTTTCTTCTTTAAAAAATGCACCTAACAGAAACTCTCAGAGACACGTGCATCAGAAATTAACATTAATTACCTGTAACTTTTATTATTCTTTACCAAAAAAAAATCCCCCTTTTAGTTCTATATAACTAAAAGCAAAACATACAAAGGTCAAAATGTTCAGAAGAAGATTCAAAAAGACAGCAAGTACAGGAGCTGAAGAAAATGGAGCACCAACAGCTTCCTCCCATCCATCACAAGACAGCAGGCATTTACAGAAGTGCCTCTATCAGTACCACTGCTCTCCAGACTTTTCTGAATACCATGATGAAAGGTGTGTGACTAGCTAATCTAACATGTATTGATTTATAATACAGGACAATCTCTCTAACAAAGAATGGCCAGATCCAAAATACCCCCAAGAGCAGTAAGAAATCTCAATTGAGGTTGCTCTAAATTTATAGAAATCATACTATTAAGTACAGAAAGAAATAATCCAGAAGAAGAGAAGTGCAGAAGTCCAATTTTCAATAATCAGATTGTGGTAAAAACTCTACTACCTCTCTGCATGTAACAATCTTTCCACTCCTTTCATCTCTTGAAAGGAACACATTCTAAGCACTATTCTACTCAAATGTCAAACACACACACACACACACACACACACACACACACAGAACAATGACAGTGTCAAGTAACTAAACGGAATACTGACTTTATTACTATAACACCTTGTTAGTGGAAAAATTAAACAGGAAAAAAATGAATGAAACCTAATATAGCTGAAGTTCTTTCTCAACCACTACTTAAAAGTTTAAAAAATAGTAAACAAAGCATGTATCTCAAAAATATTCCTAGGTCAAGAGACTAAAAGTTTAACATCCTACCTTTTTTTATACAGATCTACCTGTGTCTGTCTCCCTAGTATAGTGATTAAAAGTTGTGCACCACTATATAAAAGCCTTTCTAACTTTTAAAATTATAAGCATGCCTTATTTTGAAATCATGAACACGAAGCCAGCATATAAAAACATACATACACAAAAAATAACCCGTTCATCACTGTTTCTTAGAGTTTACTGCCAAGGACCTGCTCTGCAGGGGGAGGGAGGGTGTTCAGGTACCAAAGAGGAAGTGTGGAGGGGAGTGGTAATGGGACAGGACAGGATCTGAGGGCTAATCAGATTGGCTGTCAGCACATTTAGTTGAAAAAAAAAACAAAAACAAAAACAAAAACAAAACAAAAAAACCTATACTTTTTTGTTTTATGTTTGTTTTCTAGACAGGGTTTCTCTGTAGCTTTGGAGCCTTCCTGAAACTCTGTAGACCAGTCTGGCTTCTAACTCAGATACTCCTGCCTTTGCCTTCCAACTGCTGGGATTAAAGGGATGTGCCACCATGGCCCACCTAGACTACACTTTGTATAATTGCACATAGGATTAGACATAAGACAAGGGACTTGTGAGCTGAGGTGAGGCTTGAGATCAGGGGTTGAGGAAGCTAGCCTTGACCTTGACAAAAGGCCCCAAGTTCCTCTTGCTAGAGAGAAGAATGACTTCTACAAAGGGGAACTTTCCTCAAGTCTCCAAGGGAATGGAGACCTTGTCCAGATGCCTGACCTTGGGGGGAAATAGGGGAGGACTTAATGGGAAGCAGACACTATACTATATACATTACGGGCCTGTTTCCCAAAAGGGAAGGCCCTAATAAATTACTATTTTCTCAATATACTGTACCATTCTTATTTCTCTACATCTATTAACTGAATTCTTGCCCCTAATGGCTTCAAGCTCAAGATCTGAATTGTAGGCATTTCATCCTTGGAATCAGGTGTCTAGTAAATCTCCAATTTTCCTGTTCTTGGTGTGGTTAGTAGGGCACAATGGAATTTCTGGTTCTGTGGTGGCAAGGATATTTTTCTTCCCAAAGAATTACTTTTGTTTAAATAGGCTACCATTGTACATTTTTATTCTTTACCAAAGCCAACACAAAATTTCCCAAAGGGAAAGGCATTAATAATGAAAATCATTAAAAATGAAAGTTAGAAGGTGCTGGAGAAGTGTGTTCTGCAATATTAAAAGGCGAGCAGCAATAGTAACCATGCAGTCCAAGCCAGTTTATGTTTATTTATAAACTCTAAGCCTGGAGAAGAAAGACTTTTCAAACTTTAAAAATAAGAAAACAAAATATACTACCACGACTTTAGCTACAGACCCATGGACATAGATAGACTCAGTTAAGGCACATATAAGAATCAGCCAGAAATGGAGACATAGCCTTTCCTTTTTGAGAACTACCAGCCTAAAAGTAGTTACAATCAGTTGGTCCAATTCAGTGCCTTCTAATTCTAGGATTTATTTCACAAGCACAATAGATTTTCCTTAAGTCTTGATTTTAAAAGTTCTTTTCTAGTCCACGTGTGTCACTCCTACATGATCCCCCTCCCCCTGCCAGGCTATCAATTGCATGAGACAACAAACTATATGCTATTTAATTAACCAAGATAAAAACTTAGCTTCCTTTTTGTTCAGTTTGAGACAAAGAGCAACACAAGATTAAAACCCACGATTTATGTCTCAAAATGAAATGTACTGTAATTCTCTAACTTAATACTTTAAATTAGTTCTTTTATTCATATTTTGAAGATTTAATGTAGCTATACTAAAAAGTTAACCCTAACTAATTTTCCTATCAAAGAATAAATACCCCTTATTGAAAATTAGTTGTATACAAAGTACCTTAAATACAGGTTGAAGAACAGTTTCTGCAATAAATATTAATGTTTCTGTAAAGCCACAGATCACAATTTATACAGATCTCTAAACACACTGGAAATAACTTCTAAATACAGAAAATTAAGTTATATCCCAGGAATATTATTATAAAATCAGGGATACACCGAAAACACATTACAACATATGAGCTACTGAAATAAACAAGAGTATAGCCTAGACTACATGTGCACTCAGCACACAGTCAGGCAAAACATAAATTGTGAAATTTATTTTCTAATAAAGTGTTACTATCTGATGTGATTTTCTAACATTATAGTGAAAATGACAAAAGTTTTAAAATTTGCTTTTGCATTACTGTTATGTCAAACAAAATCCAAATTTGTGCCCATCTAACATTGATAACTTCTCAATGGTAACAAAATGTCACTAGTGCACTGGTATCAATCTGTATGGCTAGAACTCAATTATTATTACTTTGAAAAGTAAAATCTTGCTCTTTTCCAATTCTGTATTAATGAGAACCACATATACCACTATTCACCCTGAACCTGTTTCCCTTTCCAGGAAATAATCAAAGAAGTTGATAACAGAAATCACATATATTTTCATGACAATTTACATGCAGATGGCACTGGTAGATTAAAACAAACAATAGCAACAAATCAAAAATACTGTTAAAAAGACAACAAAAGAACACTTACTCCCACTGGTGAACCCACTAGTGGCTGTTGCTTGCATCACCTCTCTTCTGTAATCCCTATCTTTTGGGAAACTATTAACTGCCAACTTATTTGCTTCTTTTTGTCTCTGTTCTCTAGAAGGAAAAGATCAAACATCAGTTTATGAATAAAAATGACATGAAGTACTTGAGTTTCTGTACTTTTCTTACCAAATGTTTGACAAAACAGTACATGGAATAAAAGGGAAAATGGTTTGCAGTTGAAACTGGTCTCCAAAATAAAATACAGCAAACAGAGAACTATGAATGTTTTTCAAAGAAAACGACCAGCTATTCATACTAACTCCAGTCTAAATTCCTGAAAATAGTTCTACTAAAAACTGTAGTAAAGTTTTCACATAAAGACTTCTATTAAAATATAAAGATGTTGTCACACATCTTTAAACCCAGCACTTGGGAGGCAGAAGCAGACCTGTGGGTTCGAAGCCAGTCTGGCCTACAGAACAAGTTCCAGGACAGCGTGTGTGTGTGTGTGTGTGAAGCAGACCTGTGGGTTCGAAGCCAGTCTGGCCTACAGAACAAGTTCCAGGACAGCCAAAGATACGCAGAGAAACCCAGTGTGTGTGTGTATGTATGTGCGGGGGGGAGAGGGGGGGTGGTGGTGGTGGCGGTGGTGGTGAGTGAGGTCCAGAAGGAAAGTGTGGTAGATAAAGGCAGGAGTATTAGGATTTCAAATCAAGAGAATTCTAGACCAGGCTAAGTACCAAATTTTGCCTCTAAACAAACAAGTAAAATTAATAAAAAACCTCTATTTCAATGTCAAATGACACATTACTAAATATTTTATCAAATATACTGAGCATTCACAGCCCTTCATAGATGGTTGCCTGTATGTTCAAGAAACTGTTTTACATGAAGAAAAAACACAGAAATGGGACCATGACCAAAACTAAAGAAATAAATGGTTTCACTATGTAGCACCTAAAGAAACTGTTTAATGCCACAGTATGCTGACCTTCAGAAAAAGAGTACTACCAGATTAAAAAGCAAATACCTTTCAAGCCACTCTTTTGGTTTTTCCCACTGTGAAACTTCTGTGCGACAATTGTAGTAATATTTTTTTCCAGAAGAGCTAATATGTTCAGACCAGTCATCTGCAGAATCATAAGGCTTAAAAATAATTTTAAAAATTACAAAATGTCATTTAATCATTTGATATGAAATATTAAAAACTTCAATGAGTTTTATAGCAAACATATATATATATATATAAACATATTTTAGAATACTGTGTCTACTAAAACCTTTATATCTAGAAAGATTACTTTATTACTTTATTAGGCATGGGAAGAGCATGAGATTATTAATATCTTGAATTTAGAAGGTTAAGTAGCATTATCTGCAAAACCAGTGACATGGCAAGGGGGTAATGCTGTTCTCAACTGACATGAAGGCATGAAATCATTACTTCTAAACTCAGAAGGAAAATGGCAAGCACACAGTGTTAAAGGACAGCTGACCATTATGTGCTGTTACTTAGTGAAAAAGAAACCAAAGGTTTTTCAAGACAAACAAAAAGTTGAGAATTTTGTTTGCCTTTAAAATCCATGGCATAGGCTAAGTACTAAGAAGAATCTTGTCTAATGGAGAACACACGGTAACAGTATAGTTCTTAACTAATTTTCAAAATTCTCAGTTGATTCTGTGTAGATACTAGATAGACCGTGTGAAATCATGATGAAATTAGAGAAATTTGGAAAGTGGTTACATGGAACTGGTGCCTAAGATTAAAAAAAAAAAAAAAAAGGCAGGTAAACCCAAGTACTTGGTTCATCAACCCTGAGCTATCCAGAAACTGTCAAGTATTTTTGTTTTAGCTATTCTCCTTTAAATGTTTGCTCAGAGATTAACATTAGCCAAGAAGTGATAAACAGTTGAGAGACTGGTCAGAAAAACATACTAAGATTAAGGCTAATAATAAACAGACACTCAGCAGAATAGATAGATACTAGGGTCTAAACCACCAGTGCTTTTCAAAGTAATAGTCAGCATTATGTCTGCTGTCTCAAGGGAATCAACATTCTGTATCAGAATATATAGGCTCAGTGCTTCTTTTACCAGGAGGCCTGTTCCGGAAGGTGCATGGGGTAGGGAAGGAGAGATGCTAAACAACAGTGTTCATTTTAGAGCACTTGTTTACATTTA
This sequence comes from Alexandromys fortis, assembly GCF_014885135.2. Lineage (NCBI taxonomy): Eukaryota > Metazoa > Chordata > Mammalia > Rodentia > Cricetidae > Alexandromys > Alexandromys fortis. Next base: position 43,887 of record NW_026068351.1, read on the forward strand.
AGCAATCTAAAAAAAAATAAAAAAAAACACCAAACAACCTCAAAAGTTCACAAAACATGTAATCCAGTAAAACCCTGTCTTCCACTACATAACATTCACAGCCTTGAAATTTAAGGGTCTACAACACTAGCATCAAATCTCAGCTTGTACAAGTGGAATATCTTACAGTACAAAGTAAGTTGCAAGTTACTTTCCCAAGCGCAAACCTATGAACATCATCTCAACACCATTTCTACTAAGGAGCCAAGTATAAAAATCCCTTAAGCAATGGTGTAATTTAAAAATACCAATATGTAATGGCAGGAGTCAACATTCCTGACTTTACAAAAAGTATCTGAAATTAACAAACTATAGCCCTGCATACAGTTCACATTTTCTAAATTACACTTAACATGCAGCTACAGACTCTAGGTAACATTACAAATACTTGAGGAAAAGCCCGAGTTTCTTCCATATGATTACCCTTTCCCTCTTCAATCTATCTTAATCAAAGGAGCATTTACTCAGAAGCTACGGACTTGTGAATGAAGGCACGCCCCAAAATAAATAAATAAATAAGCTGGATAGGAAACATCTATGGTTATCGTCTATTAAAATGTTACACATATTAACACACTTGGCTTGGTTGGCATTTTAAATTGAGCATTAAAATATTTTTTATCTTCAATATAGTAAACATCAAGTTTACATAAATTGAGTAAGAAAAGCGCATGAATGCATGACTTTAAAAGACAGATCTCTAAGGCTTTGCTGCCAGCCTGGTCTGCAAAGCAAATTCCAGACCAACCAAGATTACATAGTGAAACCATATCTAAACCCTCCCACAAAAGGAACTTCTACCAAGACACCTATCTACTCTCTCCTTAAATTCAAATCTTTCAGATCTCTTACATGAATGTGGCTGTTTCTTCAAAAAAGTTATCTCCACTTTCTCAACCATTTATACTATCAATTTTCCTAAAATTACAGAAATGTGATATTAACTTATGAGTTACTAATAGATCATTAAATAACAAAGCTGGCCTTCCCTATTAACAAAAAATTTCATGAAGTCCTAATCATTCTTTGATAAGTCTTTTAGTAAATTAAGGAGAATGTCTACAGGCAAAACTGGCTGCAGAGCTAGGCATGTGACAATTCCAGCACTCAGGAGGAAGCAAAGTCGTGTGGATCTGAGTTCTAGGTCTGCCTGCTCTACATAACGGGTAGCAGGCCAAGTGGAGCTACAGTTGGAACCCTGCCTCCAAAGAAAGGTCTGCAAAAATATGGTATACTCAGATGAACTCTAAAATATCAATAGCCAGTTAGCTGATAACAAGAGGGTTACATGAATGTAAAATTTGAGCTAAAAGCACTTTTCAGCTACTCAAAATTAGGGTAGCATACTTAGAAGACAGAGGGATTCCATTAGTGTTCCACTTTTGTTTTTAATTGGATTTATGTGCATACATATACACAAATTTGGGCGCGATGGAGGAGGTAAGAAAGCCACAATGTGTAGGTCAGAAGGGTACTGTGAAGTAGTTGTGTTTTCACTTTCCTTCTTCCCTTTCCATGGATTGGACTCAAGTCTTCAGGCTTGAAGAGCAAATGCCTTTCCTTCTGAGCCTCCCCTCCAGCCCTATCCTACGTGTTGTTTCTAAACAGGAGTAAATTTTTTCTACCTTTTTGGTTGTAAGTCTGGCCTTCAAGCACATTTTTTTTTTCCCCTAAATGAGTCAGAGAGCCCTTGTTTCAAAGTCTACATACTTGGGGCTGGAGAGATGGCTCAGGGGTTAAGAGCACTGACTGCTCTTCCAGCAGTCCTGAATTCAATTCCCAGCAACTACATGGTGGCTCACAACCATCTGTAATGAGCATAATGAGATGTGGTGCCCTCGCCTGGCCTCCAGGCATACTATGCAGACATCCTTACAGTATCTTAAACTACTCTACATTTTAAAAATTTGATATTCAACTAAATATTACTCTTAACATCCCAGTCCCCTACAGGAATGTATAGTCCCACCCGACTCGACAAAAGAAAATACAATGCTAAGATCTGCCTTTCAACACCAAATAAGACATAATAATCATCCAAAATATCTAAGGTAAAATTTATCGAGTTATATAAAATTCTCAGAGAATCTTTGTGTTTTTGTCTGCATGTATATATGTACAATATATGCAGAGCAGATGCCCACCAAGGCAAAAGGCAGCGTCATATACCCTGAAGTGGAGTTACAGTTCGTTGTGAGCTATTAAAGTGGTGCTACTAGGACCTGAATTTGGGTAATCTGAAAGAGCAAGTGTTCTTAATTTCTAAGTCACCTCTCCAAATGCTTTGCTTTTAACTTTCCTGTATTTGACAGTCCTAATAGTGATAACTTTTAAAACTGCAAATCTAATGCTTTGCATTACATATTTCATTGGTTCTCCACTGTTTTTCTATGAAATTCACTTTCTTTCTGATTCAGGTCTGATGTTTTAGTCTGTGGTCAGTTCCTTACCTTCCCCTAAATTATCAAATATTTTTGTCATGTTTATTTTCTTTTAAAAGACAAGTTTTTGCTAATTCCCTCAGTTTCGCCTCCTGTAGCAGCCTCCCAAGTTCTGATATTATTGGCATATGCCATCTTTTCCATCAATTTTTACACATCTCAGTCCTTTTAACTGTTGTTGTCATCCTTAAGACTAAACAATGAGCCAGGTAGTGGTGGCGCACGCCTTTAATCCCAGCACTCAGGAGGTAGAGGCAGGCAGATCTCTGTGAATTCCAGACCAGCCTGGTCCACAGAGCTAGTTCCAGGACAGCTTCCCTGTCCCTGTTTTCTCAAAAACAAAAATAAACAAAAACCTAACAATATCTTAAACTGGCTAAGTTATACACAACTTGTTGGGAGAGATGGGGAGGTCTTCTTAAGAATCCCAAATCGGCTTTCACAACATTCTGAACTATTACCATTTCTGTCACCAACACCACACACAATCAAGTTCCATGAAAATGAGCTACAAATTAAAGTATTCTTGTGCTAAACGAATACATTTGGACCCACATTAAAATAGCCAGTAATTTCATTAACCAATGTTTGACAACGTATTTAAAATTATGAGCTTTGTTTGTTTGTTTGTTAATGTTTGTTTTATGCCTTTTAGGACCAGGATATTGTCTTCACTCTCTGGCAAAGTACAAAGTTCAGAGCAGAGAAGAAACAAGCAACTTATTTATCACTAAAAGAAAACAAACCTTAAATAACTTTAGAAAAGTTGGTATTGTGCTTCATATATAACAAAGGCAATACATCCAAAAATACATTAAGCTCATATCCAGTTGAACCATTTTAAAAATTAAAAGACAATGTCTAAGAAGATTTGTAGTATTCTTTTTCATTTCGACAGATAGCCTTTAACCAATTGAATATTGTTTTAATACTTACTGCATCTGAAGTTTTGCTTGGATTATTGCTTGGATTAGAAGAATGTGAATTTGAACTATGAAGAGCACTGTGGTTGTGTGAATTTTCTTGTGGCGAGTAACTGGTCCCTTAAAAAGAAAGAACAAAGAATAACCATAATTGTCATAGATTTTTTTTTAAGCCATGCTACTGTAAATATTATTTGACTATCATATCCTAGGGACATCAAAAAAAAAAAAAAAAAACCCATGTAACCCTTTAGTTCAAACGAGCATTGAATTCATATATCCTAGCATCAATGTTGAAATCATAGGTGTATGCTATAACACCGAGCTCAAGTCATGCTTTTTATACTACAAAAAAAAAAGTCTGATCCTGCTTAAAAATAAGACTGCACAGTTGAACATGATGGTACACATCTTTAATCCTAAAACTCTACAGGCAGAGTAGGATCTCTGTGAGTTTGAGGCCATCCTTTTCTACATAGTGAGTTCCAGGACAGCCAGGACTATTGTGGACTTTCTAAAACCAAATCAAACAAAAAACAACGAAGAAGGGAACCACAACGACAACTTTTGAATGGAGTGTGAAAACCCAAATGATTAAGGACGAGAGATTACAGAAAACTTGCTGTTTTCAGTATTTTAGAAAGCTGATTTTAAAAAATAATCCTTAAACTTGCTCTTTTAATAGTTTTGAAAAATTCCTAAACCAAAATAACATCAAGTTTTTTTTAAGAGTTTAAAATCTAAGAGAGGAACCTACTCAAACTGGTAAATATGACATAAAAAGCTTGTTCCTGACAGGGCCAACTCTACCTAAACATTCTTAACAATGACCCGAGTCTTACTAATTCACATCCCAAAGACACCAGGGGTAACAGTTTCTCCACTACTGTTTTAGGGAAAGTCAATGTAGAGGGCTTGAAACATAGCTCAACATGGAGTACTGTCTGTCACATCAACACAAAAGACACCAGGAAAATAAAATAAAAGCCCAGGAGCATAAATCTAAATATGAACAAAAACTCATCAATAAATGGTGTAAAGAGTCAACACATGTCTGTTAATGTTTCCACGTCATTTCAGTTTTTCAGGCAAGAGACAATAAAACTGACATTTCATTTATTTGTTTGGTTTTTCAAAAGGTTTCTTTGTGGAGGCTATCTTGGAACTCTGTAGGCCAAGTTGGCCTCAAACTCAGACATCATCCTGCTTCTGCCTCCCCAGTGTTGGGATTTAAGGTGATTCACCACTTCCAGGCCATAACTGGCATTTTAAAGGAAAGTACTGGAGACAGTATGAATGCTAACTATAACGAATAAAGACTAAAGAGTGGTGTGTTTCATATGGGTTAAGGTAATGGTCCTGTGGTCCATGAATTACCAAGAAAGAAAGATGAACTGAGAGAGATGGGAACGACTACTGAGACTCGAGAGATCCAAACAGAAATTGTCAGCTGATCTATTAAAAACTAGAACAGAGAGGAGCAAGTATTTGAATGTAGACTGCCAATTCCCCATTAGAGGTCAAAAGCAGATGAATTTGGCGTGGTAATACACAAACATCGGTGACAAATAGTAATCAGTGACAGCTACAGCCAAGATTAAATTTTGGTTATGGGTCCTTTTATAAGTGAAGCTACAAATAGACTCAAATGTTAAAAAAAAAAAAAAAAAAAAACTATTGATGTCACAAAAGACAAAGAGGATTAACCATTAGTATGGTTAACAAAGTAATCTAGCGCCAATGTGGGCAATTCAATAAAAGAAATTCACACAAATGTCTAACAGTGGCAAAACCTAAAGACTTGCATCTACTTAAATTACAGTTATAATCTTATACGTTAACAAATCATTTTTCTAGATATAGTAAATCCAACAACACAATAAAATCTGAAACCAATCAAAATTAGGCCAAAGCAGGACAGAGGCAGGCAGATCTCCAAGTTTCACACCAGTTTATCTCAACAGCTCATATTAATGAGGGAACCTTAAATTCCAGAAAAATTTCCTAATAAGAGCTACTCACCACTAAGCTCACCATTATCTAAGCTATGTGCACAAAATGCAGCTTGTGTTGAACATCAGTTTCCCACTGAGAGTCTAAATTTTCTATGTCCTAGGCAGCTGGTAGGGGTAAAACTACATCAAGCTAATTTTAAATTTAATTTGAGCTTCCAAGAGATACCATCAAGATCTGATGCTGGAGGAATGATAGGTACTGTTCATAGGCTACTAGGTAGCATGGTACAGGAGTCATCCATGTTGCACCATGTGCATCTTTCTCTAGAAAATCAACATCATGATTAAGGACTACAAATTAAGACCCTGAAGCTTCAAAACAAATCAATGATAATCGGATGGTATTAAGGGCCTCAAGATAGTGGTTCTCAACCTTCCGAATGCTGAAACCTTTTAACACAGTTCCGCATATTATGGTGACCCCCAAACATAAAATTTTTGTTACTAGTTCATAACTAAAAATTTACTGTTTTGAGACTTAATGTAAACATTAAGATGTGTTTTCCTTTTTTCCGCCTTTGTCAAAAACCAGGTCTTTGAAAGTGTGTGGATTAATATCCAGGTCTTGGATTCAGTTCCATTGGTCCTCCCATCTGTTTTTAATGCCAATATCAGACTGTTTTCAGTACTATAGCTCTGTAGTAGAGTTAAGTCAGGGATTGTAATGCCTCCAGAAATTCTATTATTGTACAGGATTGTTTTCATTATTCTGGGATTTTTTTGTTGCTGCTTTTCCATATGAAGCTGAGTACCGTTCTTTTGGGGTCTGCTAAAAATTTTGCTGGGATTTTGATGAGCATTGCATTGAATCTGTAGATTGTTTTTGGTAAGACTGTCATTTTTACTATGTTAATTCTACCTACCTAAGAGCATGGGAAATCTTTCCACTTTCTGATGTCTTCTTCAATTTCTTTCTTCAGAGATTTAAAGTTCTTGTCATACAAGTCTTCCACTTGTTTGGTTAGAGTCACTCCAAGATATTTTATGCTATTTGTGGCTACTGTGAAGGGTGATGTTTCTCTGAATTCTTTCTCAGCCCATTTATCATCTGTGTATAGGAGGGCTACTGATCACAATATACCAATGATGACGCGATGTAATCCAAGAAGGCACATACCAAGGCCACCATGCACCTATTGTTCAAAAAGGCCTACGCTATGGAATAATCCTATTTATTTTATCTGAAGTATTTTTCTGAGCCTTTTTATCACTCAAGCCTACTACCTATACATGACCTAGAAAGCTGCCGGCCACCAACAGGAATTACTCCACTAAACTCCCTAAAAGTTACTCTTCTGAACACATCAGGCCTACTGGCATCAGAAGTGTCAATTACATGAGCTCACCACAGCCTGACAGAGGAAAAACGTAATAGCATAAATCAAGCCCTAATAATTACAATCTTACTAGGAGTTTACTTTACCATCCTACAAGCCTCAGAATATTTTGAAACCTCATTCTCTATCTCTAACGAAATCTATGGGTCAACATATTTTCATAGCAACAGGCTTCCACAGACTACACGTAATCATCAGATCTACCTTTCTCATTATGTCTCCTTCGACAACTAAAATTTCATTTTACATCCAAACATCACTTTGGCTTCGAAGCAGCAGCATGATACTGACACTTCGTAGACGTAGTATGATTATTCCTGTACGTATCCATCTATTGATGAGGATCATACTTTCTTAGTATAACCAGTACATCTGACTTCCAATCAGTTAGCTCTAGTAATAATCTAGAAGTAAATTGGGAGCATGGGGACCTTGGGAGAGGGTTAAAAGGGGGTTGAGTAGAGAAAAATGTAGAGCTCAATTGAAATCATTAAAAAAAAAAAAGATATGCTTTCCAATGGTCTTAGGCCACTCCTGCGAAAAGGTGTTTAAATCTCCAAAGTGTTAGATAGCAACCCACAGGCTGAGAACCACTGCCCTAAGGCTATTATTACAATTATCATAAACAACTATTATACCAAATTAAAGACATATATGCTAAAATTTCCATCTTGCAGATATATAAAAATATGAGCCACTAGAATGTCTTTATACACTATTTAAGTTGTTGCTTCCATAGATTTTCATGACTATACTATAATGATAAGAAAAACCACTGCTGCTGTCTGAAATGGACACCAGAATAATCTACTAATGAAGGCTGGATTAGAGTTCTACTCTGACATTTATTTGCTAATTTTCTTAAACAAAAAACTGTGTTTAAATCTACGGGTGATCAAAGAAGAGATTTGCTAAAGATTTACTCTATTTACATAGATTTACTCTATTTACATAGTATTTTGTGGGTAGGGTCTACCTGGTCTCTCAAAAAGTTAGGACGCAAAAATCTACTTGTAGTGATTATCAATGAAACTAAAATACTGGCAATCACTGACTAATTGATAAGCTTCTTCCCTTAAAAACCGTAAGCTTTCATAGCTGACAGAAGTTTATCAGTTAGCTTTTAGGTCAAGTAATACAGATCTTCAGAAGGAATGTCAAAATTAAACACCTTAAGCATCAGCATCCACTGGACTAAAACATAAGCTTTACAAAGGTAAGCAGTAAAAGCCGTAATTTAGCAAAGCATTTGGAGGGAACATTATTTGAGGTTTACCTTCTGCATACTGTCCTCTCTAAACTTAAGCAATATAACAAGCTGAGGAGCAAACTTCCCAAGATCATGGTAACGGTAGCAGTGATGGTTAAAGCTTGAATCCTACTCAAAAATAGTGCCAGGCACAATTTTTATGAAGCATAATGTTTTAATCTCATATTTACTTCTGTATCAACCCCATGATCTTACATATTTTAAGAGTGAGAAGGAAAAAAAAAACTATCTTTTCTTACTGTAACAAACAACTAAGGCAAACATAAAGAATGAGCATTTGGAGAAATAACAAGATCGAGAACCATCATTATTCAATTTAGTTACACACAGAAACTTGGTGATCTTTCATATGAACAGTAACAGATAACATATATGTGCTGAAATAATCTCAACAGTGTTTCATCCAATTCAGCAAAAAGAAACCAAGCTATGGTTTAGTGTCCTCTTTATGCTGTTGGAACATTACTAATAAAACTTCAGCATTATTGAAATATTCCCCAGTACAGCTTTAGTAAGATAAGACTAGTTTTAAGAGACTCAAGTTTAAACCAAAAAGTTGGAATAAGCACCTTAAAGGTCTCTTTTAGCCGGGCAATGCGCACACCTTTAATCACAGCACTCGGGAGCCAGAGGCAGGCGGATCTCTGTGAGTTCGAGGCCAGCCTGGTCTACAAGAGCTAGTTCCGGGACAGGCACCAAAGCTACAGAGAAACCCTGTCTTGAAAAACCAAAAAAAAAAAACAAAAAAAAAAAAAACAAAA
>NW_026068351.1:53439-95075 GCF_014885135.2 Alexandromys fortis
AATAAAAAAAAAAAAAAAAAAAAAAAAAAAAAAAAAACATGAAAATCAAGGGAAATAAAGCCCGGAAAGCTGGCTCAGAAGTTAAGAACATTTGATGCTCTTTAGAGGACCTGGAGTTTATGTCTAGCATCCATATGGCAGCTCACAACCATCTGCAAATTCAGACCCAAGGAGTCCAACATCCTTTTCTGGCTTCCTATGGTACCAGGCACATACATGGCACACAAAACATCCATACACATTAAATTTTTTTTTTTAAAAAAAAACTTTAAAGATACACAAAAAAAGCACATGGCTGCTGAATGACAGACCCAAGATATGCATACCCAAAACCAAAGTTGAAGATAAAAAACAAAAATAAAAGCAGCCTTTGGAGACAGTTCTTATGTCTATCTAGTAAGGGAAGAGCTTCCTGAACCAGAAGAAAGCCTAGGTCTTTGCCAGAGAAGACAACTCATTAATACCGGAAACTTCAGAGGCAACACCTGGCGCTCCCCTCCAATAAATTTATCATACTTCTGTCTGTATTTATTTATATACAAGGTAGTATTTGTATACAAGACTACTAAAAATTACAAAAAACAAACTTTAATAAGAACCAAAGACAACCAATATGCAAAGACCAAAGGAGTACACAAAATAAACTGGTCAAGAAACCACTTTTCAAAGCAATCTTGAGGAATAGTTTTTCCTCCACAACTTTATGACACAATCAAAGAAACAGTACAACAGAAATAATCAAAGATGGCTAAGAAATAAAAGTTAGTGATAGACTGTTTCTATTCTGGTTTCAAAAAACAGCATAAAAATAAAAATTGTTGCTGGGGCTGTGGTGGCACATGCCTTTAATCCCAGCAGCTGGGAGGCAGAGGCAGGCGGATCTCTGTGAGTTCGAAGCCAGCTTGTCTACAAAGAGAGTTCCAGGACAGGGTCCAAAGCTGAAGAGAAACCCTGCCTTGAAAAAACCATGAAACGAACAAACGAAGGAATGAAATAAGAATTGTCATTGCTTTTCAGACACTGAAAAAGTGTGGGAAAGCAACCACTTCTAGATTTGACTGGGGCCTGCTTCCACAGGAGGAACTCACACTGGGTATTATAAACTAGGTCAAAAGCCCACAGTTTGGAAGATCAGAGTTCCAAGAAGACACATCTAAACACTAAAGCTGTTCAGCAAAATGGATGCTGCAAACACCCTTCAAGTATTCATGTTTCTACTTACAGAGTTAGTGATGTTCTCAACCTTATTCAAAGAAACATCTCTGTGCAGTGAGCACTGGACAATGCAAAACCACAAACCTGATCTAAGTACTCAGAACAAGTGATTGTTAAGTGCTCTTTTCCAAATGGGACATCTGTACCAACTACCCCAGGCTCATGAAGCATTGCTGAACATGGGAAAGCAAGAATGCAAGAACAAGGTGACAGGGTGGAGCACTGTGAATGCTGTCTTTGGGATAGAACATGGTGACTGCACTACTGAACTCACTACAGTCATGGATACCTGCAAAAGATCAAGCCATCAAGATCAATCAATACTACAGCAGGCAGTACTAACTGGACTTCGGGAGTTACACGCTCAAGTGTGTGGACGTGTGTGTGCCTGAAGTGGGAAGAGGACATGTGGAGGACAGATTCATGGGTAATGTGGGAGTGGGGGTTGAGAGTGGATAATAGTCAAGAAGCATTGAATACATGTATGAAAATGTCAAGGAATTAGTTAACTGATGGAGGGGCAAGAGACAGAGGGAAGGAATGAATGAACACCACTCAAAGCAATGTCACTCCTAAGAAGCATATGATCAAGAAATCACAAAGCATTTATATAGACAAATGGGTAAATATGCTTAATCCCAATGGTCAGGAGGCAGGATCAGGGAAAGGGGCAAACAGACCTCTGCATGCTCAAGGCCAGACAAGATTTCAAAATTAAAGCAATTATAATTTGGGCAAAAGAACAAAAAAGAAAATTCAAAGACATAATCTGCAGAACTGCCAGCTCTGAGGGGAGTAGTAGAGAATGTCAAACCCAACTAAACATATCAGCTTAGTCAATGGAATCAACAACTGCTTGTTTTGATTGATTACTGCTTTCGTTTATGGCAAATGACAGACACTATAGAGCCATGTATTAATTTACTCTATAATATACTCATTATAAATTTTCATTGTTATATATTATTAGTCACATCTGACTCACTCTGCACACCTCCACGTGTAAGAGCAAGCACATGCCTAACACGAACACTATTCTTATGTAACAATCATTTAATCTTTGGTAACATTATGTGTTGAAGCTCCTATAAGAAACCAACAGTAAAAGACATATCTTACTTAATATGATTCTGTCTAATTTCCAAAACACAATCAGGTGAGGCTCTTGATAATCTGGGGCCTTTTGAATCTGTATTGAACTGCTTAGCTCATTCTGACAGCCAGGTCTCCTGTAACTATAAAACATACTACGGGTGTATTTCAAGTCCACAGAATATCCTAACAGGCAGACTAAAATCCAGAGCTGTATTGTATTCTTATTTCTGGAATAACAGTGATGGTCTAGGGATACACTTGGCTATAAATATCAGACACTACTTTCTATGTTTCACTTTCATTTTATCACAAAATATAGAACAGCAACAATATGAACCTCTGAAAATGGTAGCTCAAGAGCCTTAGAAATTAAAAATTGCCATTAGTCTGTTTATGTACAATAATTTTTCTATAGTATATAATAATCAAACATTAAAATGCACATTATCCAGAAAGAGATGCTGAGATTTTACAAGCAAAATGAAAAGCAAATGTGGTCCACCTAATGTTATTCCACACCAGAAACAAACATTGCTGCACTGGTATTCTAACTCCTTTCCTTGAAAAGCAGTTAAGTATCTGCATAATGACAATGTGATTAGAGAACAAAAACAGGAAAATTAGGTCATTAGTAATTATAAAACAACTTGACTCTGATAACATTGAGAATATGTTGTTTGTATCTACATATGATCACCAAGACATTTGTATATGAGTATCACAATTGCGAATTGATAAAACTGCTAACAGATAAAATATTAGCAATCTACAGGGCTGGGCAGTAGTGGCACACACCTTTAATCCCAGCACTAGGGAGGCAGGTGAGTTCGAAACAAGCCTGGTTTACAAGAGCTAGCTCCAGGACAGCCAGGGCTGATACACAGAGAAACCCTGCCTTGTAAAATCAATCAAAGAAACAACAAAAAAAGCAATCTACATAATTTTATACTGTGGAACTGAATGAAAGTTATGCTGAACTTGGGATAGCAGGCAAACCTACATATGCTTAATGCTTGAGGACAACTAAGTCAAACCATCTGAGTAAGATCCTTAGACTCACATGTAAATTATTCCTGACATTTCCACCTTAATACTCATACTTAATATACTCATATTTATCATAAATAAATATTATAAAAAGAAAGCCAAGGAGTTGCCTCAGCCAGTAAAGGCAACTGCAACCAAAGCTAAAACCTAGTTCATGCCACAGAACCCACATGTTAGGAGGAAAGAACACATCCCCTTTATCTGTCCTCTGGAAAAGAAACAAATGAACTAACTCTAAAAGCAGCAGAACATTAAGGACATATGTCTACATTAACAAGACAAGTAGTGTGCTTTTGCTCTTTCATCCCCCTAATGATAGGACCCTACAGATACTACTTCTGCTCCACCAATTTACACTCGTGCATTCCTACTCTTTTTTTTTCTTTTTCATTTTTTCAAGACAGGGCTTCACTGTGTAGTTTTGGAGCCTATCCTGACCCTAGCTCTATAGACCAAGATGGCCTCGAACTCAGAGATCCACCCACCTCTGCTAGGATTAAAGGCATGCACCACCTTGGCCGGCCTAACTCTCTTAATAGCTCATCTGAATTTTATTTTCTCTCCAAGACTTGATTAAGGTCATTTAGGTCCCCAAATTCAATTTGCTCTCTAGATAAAAAAAAATCAGTCATATTAATGAACACCAAGGCATTTTTCACTACTCTTAAACTTTTAATTTTTCTTTGTATTGTGCATGTGTATTCATATGAAGGTACACAAGTGTGTACAATGTATGCAACGTTCATGAGGGAGCCAGAGGACAACTTTGGGTGTCATACTTCAGACACCATCCTGAAATTTGCTTTAATACTAAAGAGCAATGTATATGATGTCTGTAGCAGGCCCTACCACTTCCAAACCTTCTTGTTTTATACCTCTGAACAAAATCATCAAGCTTGGTTATTAAGCCAAACATCAAAAAATACTAGCTTTTTATAACCAAAACTTCCAAAGTCCTAGGAAAGACAAACTATTTGAAAAGAATAATGCTAAAAGATAAACTAATTATGAGAGGGCTACTTTTTCTGATTTTATTTTGGGATAGGGTCTCACTCCATAGCCCAATTGGCTCTAAACTCAGAGTCCTTGTCCTCACTTTTTGTTAACATAACATAAGCTAGAGTTATCTGACTTCAATTACAGTACATCACCATCCCTGGGCAGGTGATGCCTTGGTATATAAGAAAGCAAGTAATTTTTAAATGCTTGTTTGATTATTAAACCAAACACTCTATTGTAAGACAAACACCACCTTGATTTCTGTTTCTTCCAACACTCTGAATGCAGCATACATGCTAAGGTTCAAATTCTAAGAGCTATTCTTCACACTTGTTTCAGGTGACTTTTTCAAAAATAGGTTAATTGTTGTAGGGAGAGGGCCCGCTTGTTCTTCCTGGCTGCCCAGCTAGCTTAGCCCTGAAATAACCACACAGAAATTGTTCTAATTAAATCACTGCTTGGCCCATTATCTTTAGCCTCTTATTGGCTGACTCTCACATCTTGATTTAACCCATTTCTATTAATCTGTATCACCATGTGGCAGTGGCTTACCAAGAAAGATTCTAACCAGTATCTGTCTCAGGGAGAGGATCGATGGCGTCTCTCGACTCTGCTTTCTTCCCCCAGAACTCAGTTCTGTTTTTCCCGCCTACCTAAGTTCTGCTCCTATCTGGCCAAGGCAATTTCTTTATTCATTAATCAGTACAAGCAACACAAAGAAAGAAGGACCTCCCACACCAGGTTAATCATTCAAGTTCTATCAAACCATGCACCACATCAGTTTCTCATTTTGGACTCAAAGTCTCTTAGAGTAACCCACTTCTCTCAACTACATCTCCCACTCTTCAGGATGAGTTAAGGGAGTAAACAAGACGGTGAAAATATGCCAAAATAACATTTTATTGAATCCCAGATCATTTTAAAGTTATTCCTTTAGTTTTTTATTTGGGTTGCTTAAAATAAAAATTTATCTTTCATACAAATAATGGCAACACTGTATGTCACTAGTTTTCTACTACTGCTACTATATTGTCATAGTGTTGGCATTGGAAACACATTAAGTTATGGCCTAAAGGTTCATCAGTTAATTATATAAATGTAGCTCCTGACAGAAAAGATGGCATAGGTTCCATGTAACAGAGTCAGAACAGGGTGGTTATCAGAAGGGAATCCAGAAAATAACAGGACACAGTGATCTTAGATGGAATTCTGCAGCCCCAGGATGACACTGGAGTACATTCCTGAGAACATCAGGCCCCAGAATGAGCTGTGATAACTTGCTTGGCACTAGAAAAATGTGGCAGGTGATCTGGGAACAGAGACCTAGAGGTAGAAAGGGGAGAGGAGTGGGTAAATCATATTGGAGGACCACTGAAGAATCTGCCACTATAACACAAGGACTTAGGCTTGATTGATGACTCTTGTCATCATTTGATCATACTGTGTGAAGATGTATCGCTGTTTTATCTCACCTGCTTAAAGTGCCTTCTGGTTGGTTTAATAAAGAGCTGAATGGCCAATAGCTAGCCAAGAGAGAATAGGCAGGACTTCCAGGCAGAGATAAGAACTCTGGGAAGAATCTGAGAAGCAAGGGATTTTCCAAGTAGATGTGGGGGCAGTTGGATGCACAGTATGGAGGAGAGGTAATGAGCCATGTGGATATAGATTAATATAAACTGGTTAATTTATAAGAGCTAGTTGGGAACAACCCTAAACTAAGGCCATAGTTTCATAGTTAATAAGCCTCCGTGTCATTATTCAGGAGCTGAAAATCTGACTACAGACTGTAACCATTCATTAGTTCTGGGAATCAGTCTAAAGGACTGGGAGGGGTAATGACACAGACATGTGCTAACACAAAAACCCTATAAAGAGTAGTCGAAATTATCTATCTGCTATATATCTGTTTTAAAGCTATCAATAATTGATTATTGTAATTGATTACATAAGCATTTTCATATATTATTCAAGCAAAAACTACCTGTGTTTATTAGACAAAGGCCATTTCAACTTGACTAACACTCAACATCAACATCCTTACATACACAAACACACACAAAAAAAATCCCAAAAACCTTTGAAAATGTGGATAAATCCATAAAATATAACCATTTTGAGAAAGAAAAAGAAATTTCAAATTATCATACTCTCAATTTTAAAACTATATTTAAAAAGGCATAGTAATCCAACTAATATGCTCTGCTACTAAGACATAGACAAAAACAAATGCACATAGATTCACAGACAATGCTACCAAGAATAGATTATAAGGAACAAACAGTAAAACAGCAGAAAATCTAAATAATTATCTCCCTCAAACAGAAGGAAGGAAACAGCCATTTATAACACATACAAAAAAAAGCTTAAATATTTGTATGAAAACTCTTGTAAAACTGTTCAAAACTTCTAAAAATATATGAATGACTCTCACTGACACTGGTGTTGGTGATAATTTTGAGTATGATATCAGACACAAACAACAAAATAAAAAATAAGTGGCTCACAACACAAAAACCCTCTATGCAGAAGCAGTAGCAGCAAATGCTACCCTACAGAATGATAGAAAACACTTTAAATCTGAATTCCTCTTAAGGTCCAAATACCTGAAATATATGAGTAATGTATTACTGAATCAAGTAATCCAGACCAGAAGAACACTGAATGTTTGCAGCCTACAATCTTTATAGGAGTGAGTATGTAATAACCTGGGCTAACTGCAGAAACCAGGGGTAAGGGTGGGCTAGAAGGAATGTTAGAGACTGGGATGACAGGACACAGGTTCTATGAAGGGGAAAATAGGAAAACTGGATGTGACACCTTTAACTGCACACATGGATAGCAAGGAAATTTAAAGGGAGAAGAATGAGGGTGAAATGACTAAGTTTAAAAAAAGACTTAAGGACATCTTACTTAAAAATATATTTGTTAATGTATGCAAACTTTGAAAAGAAGCTACCCCAAGTGAGGTGATAAATGATATGCTCAAAAAGCCATAAATAAGATACAGTGCCAGGCATGAAAAGCTTCCCTTCAAATTGTTGGTCAGAAGGTTTGAGGAGACTAGCAAAACAATTTACCCTTGTCCTTGGTTACCTCTCAGAACCTGGAGCTAAGTCCTTTACTGAAGACACCACACACTTAGAGGAACCAAGCTGCAACTGACCTGGAAGCCTCCTGTCTGGTGACACAATCCAGAGGTGCTATCCAAACTGTCCAGGAAGAAAAGTAAGCAACACTCCTACCAATCAGGATGCCAATGAACCACAACAATGATCATAAAGGCAAGATATCCCCCAAGGTGAAATAGTAGCAAGTATATGTTGGGGTAACCCATAGCTGTCTATCTGGATTTAAGGATTTATAAACTGTAGTATAAATCCAGGCCACTACCCTGTGGTGACTTTACAGACTACAAGAAATCTACAGTACCATTTTATTAAACCAGCATAACCTCTAAATATTTATCCATATGCCTACAGGTAAGTGTAGCCCTCATCACTCAGCAAAGCAGCTTCTTTTTGCAACAGACAGAGACTATTACAGAGTCAATAAGTGATCAAAATGCAGAGAACTGTTTGTGAGGTCCCCAACACATATATATCAGTACATCTATAACACAGTCTCTACATATGACACAGAACAATACAGAGGAGGTAGAAGAAAAGACTTCCACAGCCAGAGTTCCAGGGAACCACTACAAAGAATGTTTTCTAGACTTGACAGGAAGTTGCATTCATAAAACCTCAACATAAGACACCTAAACAAGACCAGCACAACACCAGATAACATACCACTACGGATGGGAGAAATCTCACAAGGACTCACCCCTATTTGAAGCTACAAAGCAATTAATGGCTGATGAGAGTCTTCTCCAGGGACAAGCCTCATGTTAGAAGCTATCCAATCCCAAATGAGCAGTCCTAGACACACCACATACAAACAATACTAAATGGACAGAACATATATACTCTTGTGTGTTTGTGTGTGTGTGTGTAAAACAACAAAAAGGTCATGAATTTGACAGGAAGTCGGGGATAAGGGAAGCATGGGGGGGTGGAAATGAACAGTACTCTGGTATGGGAGAACTGTCTGTATTCTGTCACTCATGTTTTAAATAAACGCTGATTGGCCACAGAGGAAGTATAGGCAGGTCAACCAGACAGGAAGTAGAAGCGGGGTGATGAGAACAGGAGAATTCTGGGAAGAAGGAAGCCCATTTCTCCCAGTCCTGCCCAGACCAGGGAAGAAGCAAGATGTAACCTGCCTGGCTAACATAGGTAAGAATAATGGGTTAATATAAGTTATAAGACTTAACAAGAAGCCTGAGCTAATGGGCCAATCAGTTTATAAGCAATGCAGACTCTGTGTGATTTCTTTGGAACTTAACAGCTGCAGGAACCGGGCAGGACAGAAACCCCAACAAGCAAGCCCTATGTTACAGTACTCATGTATGAAACTCTAAGATTTAAAAAAAAAAAAAAAAAAAAAAAACATAAGGAATGAGACAGAATGTGTTTTTTTCAAAAAAAAAATGTAAAGACTTATTTTTATTTTACATGCATTGCTGTCTCATCTGAATGCATGTCTGTGTAAAGATGTCATGGCTCCTGGACCTGGAGTTACAGACAGTTGTGAACTGCCATATGGCTACTGGTTGATTGGGTCCCCTGGAAGAAATGCCAGTGTTCTTAACTGCTGAGTCACCTCTGCAGCCCCACAGAATGTTTTTTAATCATCTAACACTCACTTCATGTTCACTAAACTTGCAAGAGCCAAGCTATGTGGACCTAAGTAGTCACTAAATACAATATAGTGCATAGTCTCATTCTGAGATTCCTGGAGGCAGGATTGCCACTTTGAGGTAAAGACCCCATGCCAACTCATAAAGATGCCACAGACAAGAAGAACTTCAGTCTACAGGCACCAGCAGGCTACTCTATCACATCATCAATGGTGACAATCCGTCGCTATTACCACGGTGCTCCATCTTTTGTCAGAGGTTCAACCTGGACCCTAAGACCCTACATCAACCTAGTCGCCACCCAGCAGTCAGCAGTTTATGATGCCACAAAGCTCTTCTCCATGCAGTGGTGGAAATGGCAAGGAGCCCCAGACTATTACACAGCTCACAAGGCAGATTCAGAGCCTCAAGAGGAAGATTCAGAAGTCTGAAGAAAAATTTGAACAAAAAAAGAAATATTAGCCTTCACACAGGACAAGACTTCGAATCCTGAGGTTCTGAAACAGATGAATGATTTGGCTAAGGGATGCAGCTCAAAGAACTAAAGCTGAAGCTGTTGGAAGAAAAAGGGAGTACTCCCAAATCCCCCAGAGAAACCTACCCTGAGGAACAGCCTCCAGTGCCCAGAGAAAATGGCGAGTTAGAAGCTATGAGTCCTAAGCCAAGCTTTGCTGCAGAAGAGACTTCAGATACTGTGGTGATGAAGAAGAGAGACCAGATCCAGGATGATGTGAAAGTAACTAAGCAACACAATAACCTCATTAAGCCTTTTTTTATGACTGATGGAGAATTACCAAGCAGTCTTGTCAACACCGTCCCTGATTCTAACAATTACGGAAGATGACTCTGATGAAGACCGTCCACAGAGAAACAACCTTCTTTACCAAATCCAGTGTCCAGCCTTCCTGTTGATCACCTCACCTACTCTGAGACAGAGCCTATGAAGACTGCTACCAGATGAAAAGAAAGAAGGGAAGTAACCAGCTCTCCATGTCTACTTACACGAGGCCACTATGCCAGTCCTTCTTGACCATCTCCCAGAAACTAGGGCTGACAAGAAGAGGCTACAAAAAGTCCTGCAAGAATTTGATAAACAGTTTTTCAAACAGATGGGAAGAAGTCCACAGAAGGAAGACAGGATGCTAATGGCAGAATACAAGCACATAAAATCCAAACTGAGCCTGCTAGACGTCCTCATCAGCAATCAGGATGTAGCCAAAACTATTTGAGGTTTGGCTCTGATCAGTTCCACCCAAGATAAAGTCAAGTTCATTTTACTCTACTGTTCTTGCTAAGTAGTTTTAATGTACTGAAAACTGAGCACTTTAGAGATAGTATTAGCTGTTCTTACAAAGGCAGAGCTAGTGTAATTATATACGAAAAGGGATTTAAATAGGGAAATAATAGGTAGTAGAGATTGGCAAAAAACATTCAACCTACTAAACACCAAAATGAAAGCCCCAGTAAAATGTAATTGTCTCAAAAAAATAAAAATCTAATCTTGTCAAACCTAAAATAACAGATAGGCAGACTACCTGCTAGAGAAGGCTTATTAATGCCCAAAAATTGACTTCATTGATATATGAAAAAAAGCAGGGTTTAAATTAAAAAATTAACTGGTGAGACAAGTAAAACTTCTGCTGAAGGTAATTTGTCCTGTATGTCCGTGAGTGTTTTAAACACTATAAAATACACCCAACTGTGTCACTAATTTCTACATGAAAATAGTACCATTATCTGATCTGTTATTTGAAAATTTACATTTCTGGTTACTAAAGTTCATTTTGATGGCATGTACTTTGTTAATTATCTTAGTCTATAACTGACAAATGTTTGTTAAAATATTAAAAATTTAAAATAGGCATACTGTGTGTGTAGTATAGTAACGCAATTTTCTTGTTTCTTGTTTCCTACACTAAGATTATACAACTATTTTTCCACTGGGAATATGCATCTTCCTTAATGTTCCAAGGTCTGTACTTTATAAAGTTAAACATTCTGCGTAGGGTGAAAAGCTTGGATATCACCAAGACACCTTTGATTTGCTTTTTAGTGTATCTTTTTTCTCCATTCATTTAAAACATATTTATTAGCTTTGGCTTTTGTAAGATCAAGTAACAGACATTTTCAACTTTGTTCCTATTTCTGTTTCCTGTAATTTTTAAGCATGGTGTTGAAGAAACTCAGATTTTCATATTGCTTGGGCAGAAGAAAAAATATTGATTCCAGAAGCAGACCACAACAGAAGCATATTGTTTTCTCTGTATTCATCTGATGTCTTAAAACTTTTATGAATCAGAGTAATGGCCTTCATAAATTTAATTGAAGTCATCTGCTTGTAAGAGGACAGATACACAATTATTTAAGGTTTACAAATTACATCTTTGATAAGGAAAATGGTTTCATGAAATGTATACAATTGATATTAAAATGTAGCTATATTTTGTTTGTAAATATTTATACAATATACAAATATCTTGATATTATTAAAAAGTATGGTGTACACACACACAAAAGATTATCTTGCCATTTGTACCAACAAAGATGAACTTGCAGAACATTTTGCTATGTACAATAAGACAGGAAAACTGTATAAAATATCACCTCTATGTGGAAGCCTTAGTTGAACTCATAGAATAATAATAATAGGACTAGGGCCCCATTGAAAAATGTTGGTAAAGAACACAAATTTTTATTTTAAACACAGTAACAAATTCTAAGGGTCTAATGCAAAAGCACAGTGGTAAATGTATTAATTTGCCAATTATACAATATATCATTTATTAAATCATCATTATGGATACTTGAAAAACCTTGGTCAGTTAAATATTTAAAAACCAGCCTGGTGGTGGTGGTACATGCCTTTAATTCCAGCACTCAGGAGGCAGAGGCAAGCGGATCTCTGTGAGTTCAAGGCCAGCCTGGTCTACAAGAGCTAGTTCCAGGACAGGTTCCAAAGCTACAGAGAAACCTTGCCTCAAAAAGAAAAACAAAAACAAAAAAACAAACCAACAACAACAAAAAAATCACTGACAGCTATTACTATATGTCTAATCTTTTGAATAAATAGATACATTTCAAATCTAGGAAGTTTGTCACCCAAGTTATAAAAATATTAACTTAGTCTTTTCAGGAATATAAATATGAATTAATACAATCTATATCTAGGCTAGAAACAGAGTGCTAATGTAAACAGTTCACAATCACTGACATGAAAGCTCCTAATGCAATCAAGTACTCAAGAGTAGAGTTTATAACTATCTTTACAATACCATATGCACCTTTCTGTCATTTGAATCAAAGTGCAATCCCAAGGTTCTCTTATGATTCAAGAGACAAAATGTCACTAAGAATTCAAAGGTAAATCCTGGATGCCACATGTACACACCACAGTACTCCAATCACATACAAACGTTTTTTAAAACTTGGGAGAATCACACTGAACATGCATGCACTTTTTTAAAAAATTTTTTTTGCTAACGTTTCTTCAACGGCCCAGCACAGCAACTACTTACAGGATATTGTACTTCATACCAATGTTACACCACATACCAATATTCTACAGATGACCTGTATATGCTATCTAAATAAACTTTCTATAAATGACTTACTTACACATGGTACAGGTGGATTTGAGAAGGATATGAAACCAATCCCTAGGAATAACAAGAAAACTGTACTTCTCTGAATTTTAAGGGCCCATGGTTTCTAATCAACAAGGCTCAAAATTATAGTTTTAACTTATTTAAATATTTTTTAGGTTTTAACTTAATGTCTATCCGAGATCTCCCACCACAAATCAAATTCTTAGCTCCTGAACTCCACAATTTCTAAGCCATGTAAAAGTACTAAGTTAAGTGGCTTGCAAACTTCTGTGTGAAACATCATCATGACTTTTGAAAGCATGATAAACCTGCATACATCAACTTCCCACTATCCTCAAGTTTGGTATACTAGGTATAATACCTAGTAGTATATATTATGTGAGACTAGTGGCATTCCTATATACCTCAAGCAATCATAAACCAAGCTTTGAAAAATAGTACAATGTTACTAGCCATGCCAAAAAATGAAAAGCATGGTTCTGCCTCTGTGAAACTGAGTGAACAAAAATGTACACTGAAAAACTGACAGAATTTAAAACCACTAGCTGTATATGTTAAATCCTCTGGAGAGAAGGGGAGAAATATGCTTAAGGGCCTTGTAAAGAAAGATTCTAGGGAAACCAAGGGCTTGACCTTTCTGTTCCTGTCATGAATACAAAATGAGATTAAAACATCAGTCACTGTAACCCTTCTGATTACTATATTTCAGTAACTTGTTACTACTCTCTAACAGTGTGGCTGAACCTGAAAATGTACAACTCCAGAGACAAAAGTAATAGGGGGAAGACCAATTACAATGACAATGACAATCAAGAACATTTTTTATACAAGGTAACATTTTTTATATAAGGTAACAATCTGCTAGTATTATGTGAAAGAGATAAATAAAGATGCAAATGAGAAAACAAGTATCACAGGCCTGAAAATAGAAAATTCCTTTCATCATTTAATAATCAGCATGAATGGGACAGGAAAAGCAGCAGCCAAATTTAAACATTACAACATAGTCACAGTATATCCAGCACAATATTTACTACAGACAAGATATATGCCACAATGAACATGTTGATTAATCCCTAGGCTAGATGTTAACTGGTTAGAGAAATTAGCTTGCAAATTAATGCCTAACAAGTACAAATATGGGGACTGGAGAGATGGCTCCGGGACTAAGAGCACTGACTTTTCTTCCATAGGATGCAGGTTCAATTCCCAGTACGCACATAGCAGTTCACAACTATCC
This sequence comes from Alexandromys fortis, assembly GCF_014885135.2. Classification (NCBI taxonomy): domain Eukaryota; kingdom Metazoa; phylum Chordata; class Mammalia; order Rodentia; family Cricetidae; genus Alexandromys; species Alexandromys fortis. Next base: position 67,382 of record NW_026068351.1, read on the forward strand.
AGGGGACTTGATACCCATGGAAAAACATCAATGCCCATTAAAAAAAAAAAAAATTAAGGCATGTTGATGGAGGTGGGTCATCTGTCTATCTGTTGTTTTCATTGGTTAATTAATAAACTGCTTGGCCCTCTGATAGGGTAGAATTTAGATAGGCAGAGTAAACAGAACAGAATGCTGGGAGAAAGAAGCTGAGTCAGGAGTCGCCATGATTCTCCCACTCCAGACAGACGTAGGTTAAGATCTTCCCTGGTAAGCCACCTCGTGGGCTACACAGATTATTAGAAATGGGTTAGATCAATATGTAAGAGCTAGCCAATAAGAGGTTAAAACTAATGGGCCAAGCAGTGTTTAAAGAATACAGTTTCCGTGTAATTATTTCGGGTAATGCTAGCCGTGCGGGCGGCTGGGAGCTGGGGTGGCAGACCCAGCCCACAGTTCATCAACAGCATGTGACTTCTGTTTATGCTGTGAAGCTGTGATTCTTTGCCTGAAAACACCCATGACCCTAACAAAGAGCTGAATGGCCAATAACGAGACAGAACAAGGACAGGCAGGGTTAGCAGGCGTGAAGAGAATAAATCCAAGGAGAGAACAGGGGGGAGGACATCAGGGACCAGCCACCCAGCCACTCAGCCAACCACAGAGTAAAAGTAAGATATACAGAAGTAAGAAAAGGAAAAGGGCCAGAGGCAAGAGGTAGTCCGGATAATTTAAGTTGCCAAGAAACAAGGTAAGGTCAGGCATTCATAAGGTTCCATGTCTGATTTAAGAGCTGAGTGGTGGGTCTCCCAAAAGCAAAAAGAAAAAAAAAGTCAAAGGAGTAAAACATCACATAACAAATATGTAATAGGGGCCAGAAGAAGCAATAACATCTAATACACTGAAGATAGGACATTTACCAAGAACAAAAATCTCAAGCTAGCAAAGTTAGAAAGGCTGTAGCTAACTATTCCTTGAAATGTTTGTTCTTTATTTCAAGGCCAACAGGAAGGTACTGAACGATTTTTTACATAAATTACAAACGTGCTTTTCATAAAAAGTAACTGAGGCCAACCTGATCTACACAGTGACAGTGGCTGGAGTGTTCAGAACAACCTGAGAGGGAGGGAGAAGCGTATGTTAATTATCTAATTCCAGTCTAGAAATATTGTCATGCATGGAAAAGGTGCTTCAAATAGGTCAGTGGGACTCGGATGCTACAGACAAAGATAAAGATATCAAAGTCAAGATCTTTTAAACTAGATGTGGTGGTGCATGGCTGTAATCCATAAACTGATAAGGTACAGGCAAGTGGTTCAGGAATTGAAGGCTAACCTCACCTACGAAGCCAGTTTGAGCTAGCTAAGCAAAAATAAATGAAGAAAGAGCAAGATAATTAAGTAATTAAATCTTAAGACTCTCAGCTGAAGTTTACAAAGGCCTAAAATTTATACTAATTCTAGGTACTTGAAAATTCCATTTCATGAAATTTAGGATTTTTTCTTTCTTGCCTTTTTTGTTGTTGTTGGTGGTGGTGGTGGTTTTTTTGTTGGTTTTTTTGTTTTGTTTTGTTTTTCAAGACAGGGTTTCTCTATACCTTTTTGGAGCCTGTTCTGGAACTTGCCTTCAGGCTGGCCTTGAATTCAAGAGATCCACCTGCCTCTGCCTGGGATTAAAGGTGTCACCACTACCCTACCCAGCTAAAATTTAGGTTTCATTATTCACACCACATTTGCATTCTACTAAACCTAGAAAGTTAACACAGCTCTTCATCACTCAATCTTAAATGGCACTTTGAAACTGAATAACAGAGTCAGAGAGGTTCAAATTGTCAAAAGCTGCTAATTCCAAGAACAAGTTAATCTGTGTTTTCTGGGAGGATACTGATCTCAATCCTAAGTGACCAACCCTAAACACATGCAAATAAGGGAAACATAACTGGACTCAGTAAGGCACTGTGTATAAAGCAAAGAAAAACAGAATACATCATGAATTCTAGAAGGTGTGGTTGAGAAATACAAAATGAACTGGAATGATGTAGAAATATGCAAATCCAGTGTACTCATGTATAGCACCCTCAAATAATTTTAATAAACTTATAAAGAGTAGGGCCAAGAGATGGCTCAGAGAATAAGACCACTTACTGTTCTTGCTGAGGACATGCATTCGATTACCAGCACCAATGTGGCATGTCTGTGGTGCACACAGATACAAGCACAAGCAAAACACTTATACATATAATAAAAAAATTAAAAAAAATATAGAGATTGAAAGAGCTAGAAGAGGTAGCCATGGAAACAATGAAGTGCAGCATTCTTATGCATAAATTCTCAAATAAAATAATTTATAAAAATTGTGTAATGCCTTTTTATATTTTTTTTATATGTACATGTGGATTCCAGAAGACAACTTGTGAGTCAGATTCCCCCCTTTCACAATAAATACCCTTGAAACTGAACTCAGGTCATCAAGTTTAGAGGCAAGCTGTCTTCACTCTCTGAAATATACTACTAGTTGTGTATTTTCAGCTTAAAATTAAACCCACCAGAAACAAAAATTAATATTAATAGCAAGAATTTGAGGGTCAAAAAATTACTTTCTGAGGTTAAGTATTTCTTTTTAATTAGCACACCAAGTGTTAGGTTTCTTTATGGTGGTATTATTATTATTATTATTGGTTTTTTGAAACAGTTTCTTTGTAGCTTTGGAGCCTGTCCTGGAACTAGCTCTTGTAGACCAGGCTGGCCTCCAACTCAGAGATCCGCCTGCCTCTACCTCCCAGTGCTGGGATTAAAGGCGTGTGCCACCATTGTCTGGCTTCTTTATGGTATTTAAAAATACAACTTGTTTTTTGAAGATCTTCCCCTCACCTTCTCTCTTGCACCTTTCCATCCTCATACTTTTTCTGTTTTCATGTCACAGGCACTTTTCATGTCCATCCCAATCTCATTCTGGAGACCTATTTTCCCTCTCTCCCTTAGTTTCATTTATGAAAGAGAACATGCAGTTATTTCATTTCCTGAGTCTGGGTTATTTCATTAAGTTTTTCCACATTCATCCATTTTCTTCTAAATTTCATTTTTCTCTATGACTGAGTAAAACTACATTATGCACATGAACCACATTTTATCACCTATCCATCAGCTGATGTACAAATGATGTACAATAGCTAACCTGATTCCACTGCCATACTTCTAAATAGAAGTGGTAATATAATATAGCTCTCATCAAAGCTCTTTGCAGGGGTAGAGAACATTACAAAAAGCCCTACTGGTAAAAATACAGAGAACAACTGACCACGGGGTACCCAGCCCCAGTTGGCATGAAATTAGATATATGCACTAAGACTATAGAAACATCCTAAAAGATACCCTAGGAAACCAAGAAAAAACATTCAAACAGATAATGGAAACAGTTCAAGACTTGAAAACTGAAATGGAGGCAATGAAGAAAACAGAAACCAAGGGATGGCTAGATATGGCTAGAAGGCACACGGAAAGAACTAATTAAAGCAATAAAAGTAATATTGCTCACAGATATCCACCTGATACTGCCTCTACAATGCTGGGATTAAAGGAATGTGTCCCAACCAAAAGTCGTTTTAAAGTTTACTTGGTACCTTTACAAATGAGTTCTAAATATTCTTGACATTTTTAAGTCTTCCTCAAGTTGAACACCAAAGGTGCTCTTTTGCTGTCTGTTGTTCTCCACTACCTACTAAATAAAAACACTACATAAACATCTCCACATAATCAAAAGAAACAAAGATTCCTTCACTACTCTTCTGGACTGGGAACCTTAGTTAGCATGTGTTTACAGGATATATAGCAAATCTCTGCAAAGCAGAAATCAAAGCAAAAGTCACAAGTTTGTCCTATACAACCTTGAAGCCATTTATTTGAAAAGAAATTTAGTGACAATAAATTTCAATATGGTTCTCTTTTAAATAGTAATCAAGTCGTTTTTATATCTTTAATCAGAATGCTAAATACTAAGAAAGCTTTAACCTCCAAATTTTAACTGAGATATACCTAGTATTCTTTCCACTTTGTATTCTTCACCTCCACACACATTAACAGATTCAAAAGGACATGTCTCACAGATGTTAGAATCCAGTCAGTACACAAAGATACAGTATGAGTCAATGTCCCACTCCCAACACTGTAAACAGAGTATCAGGCAAGCACTCTCTCACTGAGTTAGATCCTCAGCACTTCAACAGTTTCTTCTTCACTGGCCATCCCTAACCACAATATTCTGACTATTAAAGACCCAAAGACTATTATTAGAGTACTTCCATATGCTTCCTGTCTTCTACTGACTTCAACAGAAATGATACTGAACCAAGAGCTAAAATATCTAACATATCAAAAATGCAGGGCTTCTACATAAATGAAAAAAAATGAAATTTATGCCCTGGCAATGCTGAAGCATGCATGAAGGTGTGCTCTTAACTGCTGAGCTATAAAACTCCACTCTTAAAAGCATGACATGTACTCCTGATAATCTAAAACTCATAGAAAATGTGGAATGTGCTTCAATTTTCATCACAAGAAGGACTTTAACAAGACACCAGTAGTGCCAATATTAAAATCAACAATGGATAAAAGAGACTCCATGAAACTAAAAGGCCTCCATAAACAAAGGATTCGGCTCACAAAATGGAAGGGGGCAAATGATACTACCAGCTATACATCTCACAAAGACTCTAAAGATCGATTTACCACATGATCCAGCTATACCACTCCTGTTACAGATATTGCTAATTTGTGTTCATGGCTGCTCTATTCACAACAGATAGAAAATGGAAACCCAGATGTTCATCAACTGATGAGCAATGAAAATACAGTTTAGATACACAATGGAGTATTATTCACCTAGAAAAGATAAATGAAATTTCCAAGTAAATGGATGGTACTAGAAAATACCATTTTGAGGGTCTGAGAAAAACAAACAATGCATGTTCTCGCTCATATGCAGAGGCTAGCTAACCTTGTGTGTGTAAGCCGAAATACCAGAAGGCAGGATATCATGGGGGACAAGAGGCAAAAAAGGAAAGGGGCACAGAGTACTACACAGGATAGTATGAAATGGGAAAGACACTCGAGACATTTGAAAATGCCTTATGGAAAAACTATAGAAGCTTCCTAAAATATTAACATACACATATGTACATACACACACACACACGTTTACATACACAATGGATCATTCACCTAGAAAAATATGAAAAATATGAAATTTCCATGTAAATGGTGGTAATTATCATTCTGAGGGTGGTAACCCAGAACCAGAAAGACAGACACTGCATGATGTTCACTCTCACTTGGGGTATAATTGATGACACTGCCTTCCCCCCAAATATAGCCCATAAATTAAAAAAACCAGTGACAGGTAAGGGTTACCTTTTTTGAGTTGTTCAGTCAGTGGAATCCACAAGAAGCATCCCTCTTTTGCCCCTCCAAACATCACTTCTGAGACTCCCTATTGCTGACACCAGAGTCACAGGACATGGAAAAACCAAGCCAGGACCAACATGGAATCTTCATATCTACTGGCTTGCTCATTGTATGCTGAAGAGGGAAATATTTAATGAGCATGGCCCCTGTACAATAATGACTAACTGGGCATATTGATATGCCCACTGGTGCAACATTCGCCCAATTATGGAACGAACCAACTATTTTCTGAATGATTAAAGGTCTCAGTACTACGCAGTACTGAACTCATACTTGATGGGGTTAACTTGGTACCCACACCCATAAACCGGAAACAACGGCTGGCTAGGTCACAGGCGTCCTGGGATAACCTATTGTAGTGATGAGGCGAGCAGGCCTGCTTTTCGTCCTGCCCGGCTCCCGCACAGCTAGCTTTACACGGGAAATAACAACACACAAATTGTATTCACTGCCTGACCCATTAGCTGTAGCCTCTTACTGGCTAACTCTCACATCTTGATTAACCCATTTCTAATAATCTGTGTAGCACCACAAAGTGGTGGCTTACCGAGAAGATTCTAACCACAGTCCATCTTGGGTAGAAGCACGACGTCTGCCTGACTCTGCTTTCTTTCTTCCAGTATTCTGTTCGGTCTACTCCATCTACCTATGTTCTGACCTATCAGGCCAAGCAGTTTTCTTTATTAATTAACCAATGAAAGCAACAGATAGACAGAAGACCCTCTTACATCATTTCCCCCTTTTCTGTTTAAACAAAAAGGCTTTAACTTTAAATAGTAAAATTACATATAACAAAACAGTTGATAAGCAATAATTAGTTATAATATTTATATCTTTTACCTTTTATCATAACAACTCCATCAAAACAGCCAAAAGCACCCCCAACCAATTCAGAGCCTGTAACATTCACTCTAATATAACCTGACTCCGTTATCCCTAAGAACAGGTATACCTACTGAAAAAGAATGAATTCAATGAAAATACTGTGATACAGAAGGCAATTTGGTTTTACCATGTTTCAGGTGAAAATTCCAATGTAACATCAACTTACCTGCCAACTGACTTTGAAACATAGAATCAGTAAAAATCAATCTCTTAAGACTTTTAAAACACTGACACAATGCTGAATGAGGATACCTTTCTGCTTTCAATGGATTTATTTTTCAAAAGTCAATTAATTTAAAAATATGAAAGTCTACCTGTGTAGTACTTGTATTCTCACTTACAAAGGCACTTTCAGTTAACATTAGTCACTTCAGAAATAAAATCCCAACACAATAAATCACTAGTTTAAATTAGAATAGTGATTCTCAATAATGAAGATTATAGAGCAAAATGTGTCAACATTTTTAGGGATAGACAAAAATAACAGCAACAATTTCTAACTACCAGAAATCTATAGTGTAGAATATAAGACACATATGTAAATCACAAATCACCATAAAGGCACTACAATAGAAGCTGGGGATGTAGTTCACCTAGGTGGTACAGAGTTTGCCTAGCATAAATAAAGCCATATAGTCATGTTACTAGCAACATGTATAATAGCTGTGGTAGTGGTGCACATATGTCATTTCAGCACCCTATGAGACAATGGATCAGAATTTTAAGGATTCACAGTGAGGTCAAGGACAGCCTGGGCTACCTGAGAGCCTGTCTCAAAATATTAAGACAAACAAAAAAACTAACTATAATGTAAAACAGAGACAGGATCAGAACAGATTTTCTAAAATGGGGACAAAACACTAAGGTGTGGAGCAATGACTCAAAAGTTAGGAGCACTAGCTTGGGATCTAGGCTTGATTCCCAGCACCCACATAGTAGCTTACAACCATCTTTAAATCCAACTGAAGAGAATCTAATATCCTCTTCTGGCTTCCTCTTATGCAAGTGGTACACCAGTTATACAAGTGGTACACAAACATACACACAGGCAAAGAAAAAGAGCTGGGAGGAGAAGAGAACTACTATTTTCTAGTAAAAGACTAGCCAAGAAATAGGGGAGGCTGGAGCAGCAACACAACAGTTTGGGCTATAAACATAAAGAGACAATAGTATAAAAATAAGCACTAGGAAGGCAGTTTTACTTGGCTGAATAGAAAAAGGGAAGGGTGACTGAGAAAAAACATTTGGAAAGGCAAATGCAGTGGGAGCCACATTACAGTCGAACAGAACTCCTAAGGACACTCTTGGATTTTGGCTACGTTCAATCTCTTGCTGATCTCATTCTTAACCCAGGCCCCTTACATTCACAGCAAACACCAAGCTGATATTAAAAGCCAACCTGGCTAAGCAGGTCTAGAGCTGTGACAAAGTGAGGCACTGAATGTTCTTACAAGGAGCACAACCTCTTCTCAGTAGCCTAAAAGGACATAGTCTGGGACTATGGGAATATGAAAACTCCATTCCTTAATTTGTATTTGTCTACAACTTCCTGACACACAGTTACTGTTGTAGAAAAGTAATCATATGTCAGCTAATATTAACACACTTAATGTCTAGAGACTTACATTGAACTAAAACTGTATCCTGCATTTAAGTAACCTGAACCCAAGAATCCAAACTTTCAACTGAAGAGTAGAAAACATCCATCCCAATGACTATCTACTAGTAAGAAGAATTACATTTAGTAGAAGATGCCACATTTGCTGTAACACAATCACTAATGTAAATAAATATTAGGGGAGAAAATAACTGGTAGATAACTGATATTTTACTGAGAACACACCTGTAATCCCAGCTCTTGGAAGGCAGCAGGATCACCCCAAGTGTGAGACCAGCCTGGTCTACACAGATGAGTTCCAGGAAAGCAGCCCAGCAAAACTGGCTCAAAAATATCAATTAATTAATTAATTTAAAATTTAAGAATAGGGTAAGTATAATTTATCCAAACATTTTTTTTTAGGCCTGATGACAAAACATTTCCTTAAATGCAGTCTTGTTACTATCCACAAAAAAACTTCAGTCAACTAGGTGGTGGTGGTGCTAGCCTTTAATCCCAACACTTGGGAGGCAGAGGTAGGTGCTGTCTCTGTGAGTTCAAGGACAGCCTGGCCTTCAGAGCAAGTTTCAAGTCAGGCTCCAAAAAGCTAGATAAACCGTGTCTCAAAAAACCAAAAGCTTGAGTCATTACTCAAAAATAGAATACACATATCAAAATAGGCCTTAAAAACCAAGAAATGAAATCTACATTATTATCACTGTGGAAAAGCACAGATCAAGTAAAAATTAATAAAAAAGACTTATTAAACAAATCTATTTGCTGATAACATACTAAGGAAAAACTATTTCCAAAAAAATCAAACAAATATTTCTAAGGAAGGAAAAAGCCCAGTGGTACGGCAACTGCCTAGCATGAGGCCCTGCCTTGGGTGTCAGTTCCAACATAAAAATTATCTAGGATAATGGGAAATCTAAAATATGCAAAGAGTCATACCTGCAAAAGCCAGTAAAACTTAACAAAAATAAAACTAAAAAGTAATGGTGATTTAGAACTAATTCATGTAGACATGGGCCAAAAAGAACAAATAAAACTAGTTCATGTGGACAAGGGCCAAAACGCAAACTGAAATCACACAGGTCTAAATGAAAAACAGGATGACTCTTGAACTCTAATCAAAACCTATAAAATAGGAACAAAGGAGCAACATTTTAAATTTTACAGGTTTCAGTAATAAGCAGGAAGGTGGCTTCTGTGGGGTAAGTGGATCAAGACAAGGCTACTCTTGGGAGAATATTTGATTTCAAAGGGCAGCTTTGTGAACAGATGAGAATACAAAGGGACTTTGCCACAATAAGAGACTGGATGGACACAGACGGGGACAGACAGACAGGCAGGCAGGCAGGCACGCAGACAGACACACAACTCACACACACACACTTTTTTATATGCATATAAAAACCTGAAATACCAGGATCTGGACTGATTGGGAATTAGTGTCACACCACTTGCTAAAATGTCTCCAAGGCACCAATTCGGTGACATCTTCACTGTTTCATCAGTCAACTGAATTGCTACCCCAAAGCCACACTGCATACACACACTAGTAATGTTTTCAGCAAATACAATCATAACTTTCTTGTAACTTATAGAGCAGAAGTCCTAGGTATGTTACCCCAATTTTTTTTGTCATACCCATTTTTGTTTTTAATCCAGCTAAGTAGAAATCAGGTCTTAAAGAGTCAAAGTGAATGAAAAAAAAAAGAAAAAAAAAAGAGTCAAAGGGAACTAACCAAATAGAAATGCAATAAAAATAACTCAAAAACGCAATTTCTCAAAAGCAAAAGGCAAACCAGAAATGTAAAAAAATGACATGACAAAAAGCTCTAAGACAAATGACTTGTTATAATTACCAAAATTTACAAGCACAGATTCTTAGACCATAGGGGAGCCTGCGTGTTTTCTAAGATTAAGGAAAAAGTCCAGAGTTGAATCACTAGCAAACAGATTGCTGATATGCTCCAGCACATCAAAGATGTAGTCAAGAGAATCAGGAATTCAAGGCCAGTATGGGCCACTGTTTCAAAAAGATCAAAAAATGAAAGCATTTTAGGGATGAGAAGGCTCAGAGGGTAGAAGGCCTAGTTTGATCCCCAGGCACCACACCATAGGAGAGAATTTCTGACCTCCACATACGCCCATACACATAAATATGTAATTAAAAATAAAACACATCAAGCATGCTGAGGCAGGAGGACCAAAACTGGGTAAGGCTACTGCAGTGAAACCCTGTGACAACAACAACAAAACAACAAAGATTAGACTGCTCATCTTTCTTTCAATCTTGCTCTGTTGATCATAAAATATTTCCCTTTTTTTTTTACTTGCCCAAGAGTAAGGTAATTCTGTCTATATTATAAAAAATGATTTTTTAAAGAAACTAATTTTATTAGACCAAAATTACAATAACAATCAATTTATTAAAATGCAAATTGTGTATTAAATTCTGTACCAAAGTAAAACTCATTTTATAAAATGAAATAGATAAAAAAAAAAGCTTTATCCTCTGGTGGGAGAGTATAGCTTCTTCCTAGAAAAACTTGTGGTATGACTTAAAGATGAAACATCTTTTAAAATAGAAAGCACTAGTATAGAACAACTTGACCTAAAGATATACATGTATACTGTGCTATACTGTCCACTATTCTAACTTTGATATATTACAAATTAGGTAAAAAACTTATCATTAATGGAAGCTGAAGTTATTAAGGATCAAAGACAAGTCTTTAAATAACGTATCCCATATTAAACACTACCAAACAAGTATTTAGTCTGTCTCACTTCTGAGTTTAGAACTTACCAGCATAGAATTTCCAGTATCACCCCTAACACTAGTTTTCCATTGTATTTCCCTCTCCGTAAAATTGTGAAAATAGATATTACCTGTGTGCTATTTCCAATGTTAACATGACGGTCAAGTGTATCTCAGTGGTTTCTACTGTTAATTCAAAATCCTGTTTAAAATGAGCACGAGGCTACACTAAATACTATCTATTAAACTTAAATTATTTCTAATGATCAGTATTGAGAATCTTCAAGATGTTAATGTATTACACAAAAATGTTCAGTACCTTTTGAGGTTTGGGGTATCTCTTTATAGACTTCACCAGCTGTACAGATATTATCCCAAAGGCTTTTCAATTAAACATTTTGACAACATTTCAGATTTTCTAATGAGGTATGCTTAATAATAAGCACAGTGAATGTAAGATTTCTAGAACTGATGGGATAAAATATATACATACACACCTAAGAAACCTCAAATCCACAGGTGCAATACTGACTCTCCAATACATGCAGTTTTCCTCTCATTAAAAACAATTTCAAGCTGGGCAGAGGCAGGCAGAGGTCTGTGAGTTCAAGGCCACCTTGTTAAACAGGAGTTAGTTCCAGGGCACGGCGCACGCCTTTAACGCCTTTAATCCCAGCACTCGGGAGGCAGAGGCAGGCAGGCGGATCTCTGTGAGTTCGAGGCCAGCCTGGTCTACAGAGCTAGTTCCAGGACAGGCTCCAAAGCTACTGAGAAACCCTGTCTCAAAAAAAAAAAAAAAAAAAAAAAAGAAAAAGAAAACAACAATATCCAACTTTAAGTAACAAAATGTATAATTTTACTAAATTCCCACAATTTCAGGAATCAACACATACTCAGTTGAGACATCTCTCAGAAGAAAAAAGTTATCTATCGAGTCCTCCAAATATACTTTTTCACACTAATTCGCGGAGGTTAGGAAAGAATATCCCAAGACGAAGTTCTATGAACAAGTTCCATGGAATCCCTCCCTACAAAGACATCACACCCTAAATTATTTGTACCATTAAATTTCTTGTTTAAATTATTTAATACTCAGAATCCCAAAGACTTGCTTTTCTCTTATTTTTGAACACAATGAAAATAAGAACAGATTCAGAACTCTGGTTCACTCCTCTAATCCCAGAACTCAGGAGGCAGAGGCAGTAGGGTAATCACATAGTAAGACCCTGTTGTCCCCCCCCAAAGAATACACATTAAATATACATCACTGCCCCCCCAAAAGAATATACATTAAATATACATGTAAAATGGACTTCAAAGGTATATTTGGAATTCTAGACCAAAGATTGACTTTATGAGAGGCAGATGGGTACATTGGGGCCCATCAAGAATATATCAAGTTCCAACCTAGCCAGCTCTACAGTGAGACCCTATGACCCTCGGAAAAAAAAAAAATTAAAAAAAACAAGCAAATAACAAAACCACAAGATTATTTTATCCTGGACTAAGATAAATGGAGTTATCTGTTAGGCTCGAGAAGACAAAAGTGATGAAAGTAAATTACAAAGTGAGGTATAATTTAGCAAATGACTAGAGATTAAAATGACTAACAAACTGCTTGCAAATGGAACTAATCACCCCAGATAAAACAAAAGCCAACAATATGAGTTCATTTACAAAGGTGAATGAAAATCAAAATGCAGAAAACAAACACAGAAAAGGCGAGCAACTAAACCACCACTATGCCTAAGTGTCAAGTCAAAAACTCAAAATCTGGAATACTTCCAGGCAAAGGATCACATCATAAACTTGACGTCTAAGACCATCACACAACTCTTAGCATGTGATTCGCATCCAAATAAACAACAGAATTTAGTGAGAATTATTTCAACTCTAAAGGAACTTATTGCCTCAGTATAAGTACATAAAATTATTTATAGGTGTTTTCTTGAGCGTGTAAAATTAATTTCTTACTGGATTTTGCAATGAATGCATAATTGGGATCAGTTGTTACAAAAAACAACTTGAGAGTCTATCAGATGAAGTAGCATATCCTTTTGTGTCAATTACCAAAAAGTATACTAAAAGTACAATTACTCTTGCCTTCCAAAAGTTAATATGTAAAATGAGCACTAAAGAGTGAGAGTGATTAATAGTACTACCCAAGGATGCATGGAATATTACAGAAAATGTATCCATAAAACTGATAATCACCATTTTGGTACCCAAGATTTTCTAACACTTGCTAACTTGCCACTTTAAAATGTAGTTTATCTGCATAAAACTATAGCTATACTACATGCAACTATCTTCCTCTCATGCAATTACTCCATCCTAAAGCAATCTTCTATTAATAATTCCTCGACCCAGTAATTATGCAGAGGCCAATATTTCTCAATACATAATCACAATGAGTGTAGCTGATTCTACCCTAAAAGGCAAAAGGCAAACAAACAAAAAGTAAGAGTAAACTAGAAGATGCAAAATATTTTCTGAAAGTAATTAAAGGCATTAAGAACTAGTCAAAAGTAAAATAAAAAGCCCATGGTATACTACTGTGGACCGTCTCCAGTTTTCAACTAATACCATTTTAAATAATATCTATTAAAGTAATAAGGCCTTATTATGAAAGAAAAATATATGGCTTTTAATGACCTTAGTGAAATTATATTATCCCACCAAAGTGGTCTTTAGAAGCAAATGGCTACATTTATAAACTGTGAGCAAAGTCAGTCTACAAATGTACTTATTATTTCCAGTTCTCACCAGTCTGAGCAGGTAACAAGAAGGTATCAGAAGAAATATGGCTAACTTAATCATCCTTACCTAAATAACTCATCTGAAGTCAGCCTCACTATATGAGGCCCTATCTCAAAAGGTAAAATAAAAATTTCTAAAAAGGACTATTTTTAAAGCTGAGTAGTTCAATTAAACTTTAACAGGACGCTAGGGGAAAAACAGGCTAGAAAATTTTAAATGGTTACAGATGGGCAGTGGTGGCACACATCTTTAATCCCAGCACTCCGGAGACAGAGGCAGACACATCTCTGAGTTTGAGGACAGCCTGGTCTACAAGAGCTAGTTCAAGGACAGGCTGGCTGCAAAACTAAAGAGAAACCCTGTGTGTGTGGGGGGTGGGGGGATATTTTAAATAGTTACAACAAAAACAAATTTCCTGAATCACAAAAAAGCCACCTTGAGAAGCCTCCTCTTTAAATGTATAAACCTCCTCTTTAAATGCCTAACTTAAAAAAAACTTGAACACTTTAGGAAATAAGTTGAAGCACCAAAGACTTCAAACTAAACTGAAATCCTTAAGAACTCAAAGTTCCTTTCCTGGAAAACTGTTCATGGACTCTGTTGTCGTTAGTGAACATTTGGAAGATTGTATTTGCAAATGGACTCTATCATCAAACACTAGAGTCTATGAGCATGCCAATACCATTTTCCTACAATGACTGCTGAATTTAACAAAATGGATCTAAACTTGGTAACATCAGCACACAGTAACTTCCTTCCTTAAGCTGGACATGCTAAATGCACCACTGTTCCTTTAATCCTAAAAGTAAATAGACATGACAGTTTGGCCCAGAAAGCTACTTACCACCTTCCCTTTCTCTAACTCTTTGAGTATGCACATTTTTGGCCTTATTGTGACCTGTGCTGTCACTGTATTTGTTTTCAGGACTATCAGATCTCCGCAACATTTTATTTGGTGGTGAAGGATCTGCGGCGTCTCGCATCTTTTCATGTCTGTGATCACCACTACTGGGGTGACTCTTTGACGAATACTTAAGTGCCTGTAAAACATCACCCCCCCCAATGAAAGAGAAAGTGTTGAAACTTTAAACTCAATTACCTATTTAAATTACAAATTGCGATGTGTTAACTTCACTTATATCAAAACTCACTTATTTCCATTTTTAATACTTCCCTCATTCAGTGAAAATCTACATGTTCAAGAGTTACTATGCAACTCGTGATAACAAATCTAACAAGAATACACAAAGGGGTGCCCTATTGTGTAAACTTTAAAAAACAAGTATCTTGGCACACTTCGAAACTAAAATCATTTTTGAAAGCTTAAACTACAATTCGTTTATTCTCTGCAGCTAATGCATTCAGGCACATCAATAAAAATGCAAGTTTTAAGATTATAATTTTAAAAAAGACAAGATTTTTTTCGTTTCTTTGAGCACTAGCACTAATCTTAATTTACAAGCTCTTTCAGCGATAAAATACTCTTTAAACTCTAAGAATATTTGACAAAACAAACTGATACCTGAGCAATTCTTCTAAAGAAGGGCAATTCTAAATGCCTTTGAAACAATGGTTTTACTCCACCAGTGTCTTAAAATGAACACAATGTATCAGTTCTTCACCAGGAGTAGTTCATGAGGGAAGGGTCAATAATCTTTGACACATGCAAATATTCTTGACATCTGGCAAGCTCCTAGACAACACAAGCATCAATCAGGCTACAAACCTGCTTGCTCTCTGGCCAGCCTAGCGGCTTCCACATGTAACCCAGCACTCACAAGATTAAAACAGGAGTAAAACTGGAAGCCAGTCTGGCCTACAGAACCTTGAGACAGACTTGTTCCTGTTCTTTCATCTTTTAAACGTGATCAGAGGCATTAAGTATTTACTTCTGTTGTCATCAGACAGCTACTGTTTTGAAGGACACTTCAGCAAACTTTCCATGCAAACACTTTTGTAAGTACAGACACCCAGAGTCATTTCTATTACTATGAAGCGCCCACGTAAAAAATTTAAACTAACTCAAAAGCAAAACCTTTCCCTTGAAAGGGGCTAACTTGAACTAGAAATTAAAATGGCAAGAGGACAGTTTACAACAGTAACTCACCTAAGTACTTCTCCTTTTCAACTACTTTTAAAACCTTCCCATTTATCTTTTGGCTCCCCAAAACAAGTAAGTAAATGTGTCTACTAGGTCTTCCTGGCTGTACTTTTTCTTTAAGAAAAAAGAAAAACCCTGAACTTCCTCTAGCCATCTTTCAAGCTAAGTCCTTAGACGAGTTTGGAGAGTACTAATGGAACCCAATACCAAATTTTAAGCGGGTAAGTCGTGCTACTTTCGGATCTGTTGCACCGAAAGGCCTGTAGCGACTTCTGAAGCCTGCGCTCGAGTAGCAGTCCCTCCCTTCCCCCTCCGGCCCCTTCCAATCCCTCCACCCCGGGATCGGCTGGTACCTGGAAAGGCTGAGAGTCCCCCCTCCGGTCGTGACAGCTGAAAAACAGTAAGAAGGGGACCGTGGCGTGAGACATCGCGGGAAACGAAGAAAGCGGGTCTCCCCGGCCGCCCCTGCCCGCGGGCCGCCGACCAAACGTACCGGAGGGGATTCGCGCCGCGGACAATCCCAGGGCTCAGAGGCCCAGGCCGGTATCCGGTCCGCAGCCCGCTCGCCGCGCCCGCCAGGCCCCCCAGGGTGCCCGGCTGTCCTCCCGACCCGGCTCGTCGCCTCCTCCGCCCGATCCCGATCGGGGTTAACAACAAAAATGGCGGCGCGGCCAGCTCCCGATAAGGACGCCCGCCCGCCCGCCCGCCCTCCGCCGCGGCCCGGCCCGAAACGAAAAGACGATTTACCCATCACTGAGTCTCTGCTGTTTCCTCGCATACATTACCATCAATGCCCGGCTGTGTGTGTGTGTGTCGGGGAGGGGGAGAGCGGCCGCGAGGCGGGCGGGCGGGCGGGCGCGCGCGCGGGAGGCGGGCGGGCAGCGGGCAGCCCCGGCACCAGGACTCGGCGCGCCCTCGGCGGCTCGCCGCACCTCCCCGTTACTGGCGCCCGCGCTCCCGGGCCATCTCCCTCCGTCACCACCGCTTACGGTCGGCCGGGGCAGCGGCACCAACTACACCGCGGCAGCGCGAGCCGGGGGGAGGGGGCGAGAGGCCGTGTTCTGGTCCCGCGCAGACAGCGAGCACCTTCAGCACCTTCCCCTCCTCCGGCTCCGCCACCGCCTGCCCTCCTCCCCCCGCCGCCGCCGCCGCCCCCCCCCCCCCCTGCCCGCCGTCCGCCCCCCACCACTAGCCCCCCCCCCCCCCGCCGCCGCCGCCGGGTCCTTAAAGCTCGCCGCCTCCTGCCGCTGCCGCTGCTACCGCCGCCGCCGCTCCACCAACTACATCCGGGCAACTCGGCCGTGGCCGCCTTCGGAAAAGCTCGGCAGTTTCCGCCACACCCCCCTCCTACCCACCCCACGCGGCTTGAGGACGCCGCCTTCGGCAAACCTCGGCTAGCTCCCGCCCTCCTCTTCCTCTGAGGCCTGGGCTCGTCCGGCGACCCGGCAAGCCCTTTCCGGTTGCTGCTTTCCTCACTCTCGAATCTGGCCACTCCCGTTCCACCTTAGGGGTAGTCGTGCTCGGGGGCCTGCGAGAGACGGGCCCCGGGGCCTCCGGGCTGCGCTGGGTGGGAGCCGCCTTCGGGAGGAGAACCGTGGGGCGCGAGGGACGCCATAGCGAACTAAATGCGGGGCCGCGGCAGCTGCGCGTGCGCCCAGAGGCGCAACGGCGGCGGGGGCGGGGTGCCCTCCGCGAGTCGGCCGCGGCCCCCGCCCCTCGGGCTCCGCGTTGGGGTCGGAAAGCCCCTAATTGGGCGGCCCGGACGGTCGCCGCGGAGGCTCGGTGGGCCGCGGCGGAAGTCGCCCTCAACCGGCCACTGGAACCCGGAAGCGTGGCCGGGTGCAGTCACCTGCCCGGCTAGGGCGCCGTCTTTGGCGCTGGAGATCTAAGTCCCCGGCCTTCCCACCGCGACGTTCTTCCTCTCCCTGGGAGAAAATCCTTTGGAGAATGCCGCGGTAAAGAAAGCGATGCGGTGTGCTGAGTGAGGTTGCTATAAATTATTTGGGATACACGGGGAGGAGAAACATCAACAACAGCCTCTTCTTGGCGATAGTCTACTGGTTTGTTATTGTACTGAAGATGGGTTTAACAGAAAGAATTGCAGTAAACAGAGGAGAGTAATATGCACATCAGAAAAAACAATACCCCTTCAAAGAAAAAATAATAATAAAGCACCAAGAAGATAATTTGGTATCCAAAAAGTTTTGTCTCAAGTCTAATTAGTGTAATGTGGGAAGAGACCTTGCAATTATAACTGAAAAATTTTTAAATAATGATATTGTGGGCTTGTCAGATCCACATATCAAATGTTAAGATTATTATAAGAAATAGTTTTTAAAAAGTGCTTACTGAAGCTATCAGTAACGAAGAGGACAAAGGTATTACATATCTTGCACAGAAATCTTGAAGACTGGCGTCAATAGATAGGTTTTCTCTGTGTAGCCTTGGCCATCCTGGAAGTCACTCTGTAGACCAGGCTGGTCTCAAACTCTTAGATCCACCTACCTCTGCCTCCTGACAGCTGGAATTAAAGGCATGCACCACCACCTACCTGCTAATATCACCATTCCTTTCCTTTTGACGAAGTAACACAGGAATGAACTATGCAAGAAATGTTCCAGATGTACCACTGATACTCATTATTCCACATTTCCAAATTTAGTTATGCAATAAAATTCATTTGTCGCTCCCACGTCTGTATCCAACTACAAAGATCTTGGAACGTTAACATACCTGGCGACTGTTCTCTGCAAGGATTGAACGAAGCTACCCTGCCTCTCATTTCACACTATATATGTAATGCTATGATTTTCACAATTCTTGTGCTTTTGTTATTTAAGTGTCCCCAGGGCTAGTTCAAATGCTGTCTGGTAATCCTAAACACAATAAGAATCTGGTAAATCTTAGAGAAAAAAACACCAGGCCTAGATTAGTTTCATTCACATTGCCACTAGTGCTTTTGGCCATGAGTGTCCTGTAAATGTTTACAATTATTTTCAAGAATATATCTTCAAGCAAATTACTTTCAAGAATATGTCTTCAAACAAAGACATAAAATGATATTGGCCAATTAGTTGGTGAAAATAGAACCAGGAGTTTACGAGGACTTAACCTTGTTACTAGAGGAGTAGTCAGTGTTCATGATTTCTTTATTAATAAGGACTACAGATAACAAAAGTCGCATGTGTTTCCTAGCACGGAAATCAAGTATTAGGTTTATTTTTAAAAATCTACTGCCTATGGCTAGAGATAAATGAGGCTCAGTGGTTAAGAGTACTAGCTCTTCTTCCTGAGGGCCTGAGTTCAGTTCCTAGCGTCTGTAAAAATAATTTGTTGTTTACCTTAGATAATCCTTAGACAAATCCTAAAATACTCTCAGTCCTTTTTTTTTTTTTTTTTAAGCTGCCTAGGATACAATTCTGGCTCATTCACTATAGTATAAACCTGTGACAGAACAGGTCAACTTGGCTGGAAAAACACAAAACAAAACAAAAAAAAAAAACAGCCAATCAGGCTGGAGAGATGGCTTGGTAGGTAAGATCACTGATTGTTCTTCCAGAGCAGAGGCCCTGGGTTCAATTCCTAACACCCACATGGCAGCTCACAACTATCTGTAACTATCCTTCCAGGGAATCTAACACCCTCATGCAGATATGATTTTGGACAAAATAATGATGCGCATAAATCAAATGAAATCTTAAAAAAAAAAAAACAGTGGGCCATGCTAAGGATGAAGTTATTTTCCTGATTGCCAATGTGCACACAGGCAAATCCCTAGGGCTGTTAATCCATATATCCTTCCTCCTTAATCAGCTATGTAACATCTTTCTTCTAAACAGAGCAATGCTACCTCAAAAGCAGTTATCTTGCTTCTTACCCTAGCAACAGAAATCAGCAGTAACAATTCCTGCCTACTCCTAAACTACCAACCTTTTCACATCTGAATACGACACAATGCTTTGGTAACTATAAAATATCCTATGCACAAACAAACTTGCCACAAACACATAATTGTCTGATTTATTTTACCCCCTCAGTTGAATCACTTGCGTCAATTTAAAATGTGCTATACTAACTACCATCTTTGGAGGGTTGGTGGTTGGTTTACATCTAAAGCAGTGGTTCTCAACTTTCCTAATGCTGCTCCTCATTGTAGGGTGAACCCCAACCATAAAATTATTTTCGTTGCTACTTCATAATTGTAATTTTGCCACTGTTATGAATCCTAATATAAATATCGGAGTTTTCTGATGAACTTAGACCACTCCTGTTAATAGGTGGGGCCGAGATTCACAGGTTGAGAAGCACTGCTCTGAAGACTCTTATTAACTTTTGCTCTTTCTTTTTTTTTTTTTTTTCAGGAACTGGTATTTATTATCAAAGTCATATTTGATGTCAACAAGATGCCACAACTACAAAAAAAATTGCGCACATTGCAATCTCAATGCAAACAGTCAAATGGAACCCCAATCATTAAAATATTAATTCAGATCACCCCAAAAAGCAACTGAATTTTTTAAACATCTTTATACATCCAGCCAACAAATTAAAATGGTTAACAAGAAAAAATACAAATTCAGAGGTCTGGTATTGATGTTTAAAAAAGGCAACTGCTTAAGCATTTCTATCGATTCGAACATCAATCTCTCGGCCACTCAGCTTCATGCCATTCATCATCCGGCAGGCTCTCTCAGCCACCTCTGGAGATTCAAACTTAACCACACCGCACCCCTTGGACTTTCCGTTCTCCATCTTGATGTCGGCGTACAGCACGTGGCCACATTCGTTGAATTTGTCTTTTAGCATCTTCCATGTAAAATCAAATGGGAGATTTCTCACAAATATCTGGCAAGCCTTCCTGGCTACTCCAGGTGCATGGCCTCCAGCTCCGCCAAAGGCCATGGGTGGCGCTGGAGGTGCTAGCTTTGACCGAGCCATTGAGATGGAGTGGGGCAACTTTGGAGGAAGCTTTGCTCTTTCTTTTTTATCTGAATTCCTTTATTGGACTCTTACACATTTGTTTTCTATTTCTCTCTTAGACCCATATAGACCATTCCCTCACCCCTGGGCTCTGCTCCAGATTGTCAGTATTCTCCATTCTCTCTCTGTCTCTCCGTCTCTCTCTGTCTCTCTCTCCTCTCTCTCAAAAAAAAACTCTCTCTCTATCTCTCTCTCTCTCTATCTGTCTCTATCTCTCTCTATCTATCTCTATCTCTCTCTCTCTCTCTATATATATATCTCTCTGTGTGTGTGTGTGTGTGTGTGTGTGTGTGTGTGTGTGTGTATCCCTTCGTTTGAGATAGGGTTTCTCTGTATAACTGCTCTGGCTATCCTGGAACTTGCCTTGTAGAGCAGGCTGGCCTCTAACTCATAGAGATTGTCTGCTTGCGTAACCACTGCCCAGCAAAGCTCCTGCCTTCTGAGATCTCCTCTCTTGCTGCTCTTTCTGCTTGAACAGCTGTTCCTTGCTTTATTCATTCTTCCTCATTTTCTTACCCCTGAAACCTGGAGTGCCACAGGATTCAAATTCTACTACCGGTACTTTTCTGTTCACAATCTAGGTGAACCACTCAGAAATAGCTAGATACTAACATTTAAATCTCCAGTCCACACTAATCCTTAAACACTAGACTCAGACTTACTCTGTGATGTTACCCAGATGTCTACATCACACCACAAGTTAATATATCCAAAACCAAACCTCTCATACACACTCCCCACAAAGAATCCTAATCTCCCATAGAATGATAGGTCCATCTTCTAGTTAAGGCTAAAACTTTGGAGTCATCTTTGATTCTTTCATATTTCAGCTCCATTAGCAAATTCTGCCACTAATAAAATCCAAATAAAATCAGTATAGGATTTCTATTTGTAATCTTCATCACCTTAGCCTTGGACTAAGAGAATGTCCTCCTACCTCCTTATATCTTTTGCATGTCCACAGGATCTACTTCCTTCCACACAGTAGTCATAGTGGTCCCTGTAAAGGTTAATATCATCCTGGAATCCTAGCACTTAGGCTATGGCAGGAGGATATCAAATATATGACTAGCCTAGGTAATATGGCAAATTCTTGGACCAACATAAGCTTCATAGTGAGATTTTGTCTCAAAAAAATGAAGACTTTTGTACCATTCCTAACTGAAAACTCACCACTGTGTGCCTATCTCAAAAACTAAAATTAGCTGGTGCGAGTGAGAAGGAAGCATGAAACACACAACAAAACTGCTTAAGAGTTTATTAGAGACGTGTAAAGGCCTGGTGAAGTTGGTGTGCAGAGAGAGGACTGCCAGGACAGGCACCAAAGCTATAGAGAAACCATGTCTTGAAAAAAC
Organism: Alexandromys fortis; assembly: GCF_014885135.2. NCBI lineage: Eukaryota > Metazoa > Chordata > Mammalia > Rodentia > Cricetidae > Alexandromys > Alexandromys fortis. The sequence goes on from NW_026068351.1 coordinate 89,268, forward strand.
AAAACAAAATAAACAAACAAAAAAAGCCAGCTTTTAAAGACTGCTTGGCACGTCGGGCCCACAGGGGGATGATGTAACTACATTACACGCAGATTAGAGAGCTCACACATGCACACAAAGGTCTTATGTAGCTGCATCATACTTAGGTGATGCAACCACGCCGCACAGAGGTCACACAGGGCCTTTTAAGGACCCCGGGACAGCTAGGTACTTTTGCTTGAGGGCTTGTCCGCACATGCGTGGCCCTGGAACCTGGAAGTGCCAGTGATGGGGGAGTGATTTCTTAATAATAAAGAAACTGCCTCGGCCCTCATAGGACAGAAAATTAGGTAGGCGGAGTAGACAGAAGAGAATGCTGGGAAAAAGAAGCTGAGTGAAAGAGTCACCATGATGCTCCCACTCCAGACAGACGCAGGTTAAGATCCTCTCTGGTAAGCCAGCTCATGGGCTACACAGAATATTAGAAATGGGTTAGAACAATATGTAAGAGCTAGCCAATAAGAAACTGGACCTAGCCGGGCCAGGCAGTGTTTGAAAGAATACAGTTTCCGTGTAATTATTTCGGGCATAAGCTAGCCATGCGGGCGGCCGGGTGCCGGGGACGCAGCCCTGCCGCTCCTATTTCAACATGCCAGCCTTGCAAGTTGGCTAAAATTGTAACGTTCCATACTTTTATTATAAAAATTTGGGGAGGTCGGGGTCTTTAATGGGTGGGAATGGAGCATCATCAGGTCTCTGGAGACTGCTTTTGGCTGATTTTATGTGTGTCAGAGAGTTGAGGTGCTTGACCACGTCTTGGGATGGCTGGTTATTTTGTGTTTTGGGGGAGGGGGGCTCTGTGGAACTGGCTGGCTGGCAGCTTGGACCTCGCAAGATGCTGGAAAGGCAGAAAATTATGTCAGAAAAAATTTTAGATCCTGGTTATTAAGGAAGGAGAATCCCAAGATGGAAGATGGAGAGGTTTTTAGGGGGTGGAGGAGGGAATTTCCCAGGGGTTCCTGAGATCAGGAATGATAAGGGAAAATTAAATGATTAAATAAATCTGGGTGAATCTGGTCCATTTAGATAGGTCCAATGGGCTCCCTGAAGCTTATGGAAAATGTTTGAAAAGAAATTTTACGCATATTAAAAGCTTATGATTGTGATAGTGTAGTGTTGGAATAGAAGACGGTGAGGAGGAGGGAAGAAAAGAAGGAGGAATTATTAGAAAGAGGAATTATTAGACCCTTAATGTTTTACCTGAAGCAAATCTTAAGGCACTTGTTCTCTTTAGCATCATGGTGTTACCTTAGCATCCAGGAGACACTGCTGCAGTCAGTGATAAACCTGTTATATTAAAGTCTGTTTTGTGAGGTTTTTTTGGAATCTGGGCCTGTGAATGTTCCCAATCTCATTATTGTTTCTTACCACCTGGGTTTTTGGCAATCCTTGTTCTTCCAGCTCTATGTTTAATGATGTAATATCAGCTGAGTGGTTAACTGGAAATTTAAGTATGATGTTGGAGATATAGAGAAGTTGGTAAAACAGGAGAAAGAGGATAAAGGAGAGTATTTGGAGTTTTTGGCACAGGAGAGTTGAGAATGGTGATGAGAATGTTATTCTTCTGTAACTGGAGAAAAAGTAACTGATCTTGGTGTCCTCTGGAACTTAAGGGAGCAGGGCCCTGTTTGAGTTACTGTATACGAGGGAGTATATTGAGCTGGAAGACTAAAAGGTTTAAGGTGAGACAGGTGAATCCAATGAGAATCCCTTGAGCTTGGCAGCTGTGGGAGTTACAAGAATTACTTTAAAGGGGCCCTGCCATTTAGGGGAAAGTGTGAGGGGCATTGGTCTGGAGAGGAGAATAGTGTCAGGGTCCAGTGCTAGTCTGGACCATAAATTATTTCTCTGGACCAGACCCCAACGTAAACTATCTCTCTCTGGACCAGCGTGGAGGCGCTGGAATAAGGACACAACTCCCATGGCTTTACCGGGAGGGAGATTCTCAGTGATCCCTCATGAAACCCTGAGTTCACATCCTGAAGAATTCCTCTCGTTTATTCTCCAAACAGCCTTGTATATCAAAACATAAACTGAGGGGGAAATATATTTGTATTCTGTTTCCTAGGTAACCAGGTGAATGGCTTTTAGTCACATCTACCTCTTTGACCACACCTTTCTATGCCTATTTTGTCACATCCACAGCTATGTCACTAGCTTGGAATTGACACCTCTTCTCAGGTGATAGACATAATTACAAAAGAAAAGGAGCAGCAGATCCTAACCTTTTATTAGGGTTAGCGACAACCTGTCTGGAGGTTACATGACCACTTCAGATACTGACTATGGCTTTAGAGCCTGACTGCCATACCATATAGAAATATGGGCCTACAGAATAGTACCTGATCTCCTATTTTAATTGGTGGTGGATATGGGTTGGCACATGTTTGAGGTAATGAGTGGTCAGTAAAATCCCATAATAGGGAGTAAAGATGGGATAACAGCGGAGTAAGCAAGTGATCAGGAAGGGGAGAGGTTTTAGGTGAGAGATCAGAGGTTAAAATAGGCCACCCATACATGAGTTCAAAGGGCAAGTAAAAAGGGGGCTTTTGGGGAGAGTCCTAAGCCTAAGAAGGGCCAGAGGAAAAAGTTTTAACCAGTCGAGGTGAAGTTCCTGTGACATCTTAAACAAGAACATTTTTTTTAATTGATTTTTATTGAGCTCAACATTTTTTTCTGCTCCCCTCCCTGGTTCTGCCCTGTCCCATGCTCCCAATTTACTCAGGAGATCTTGTCTTTTTCTACTTTATGTAATGGAAGAATTAAAAATGCTGCAGAATCCCCGGCAGTGGCAGGCATCAGAAATGCTGCAGGTCCACAAGCGGTGGTAGCAGGCCATGTGGCATAAGGCAGCAGGCCCTGAGAGCAGCCAGTCCCAGACAGGGATGGATGCAGGTCCTGGAGAAGTGGCCAGTCCAGGGCAGGGAGACACATGGCAGTGGGCAAGAGACAGAGACATGGATAGGCATTCCATGCAGAGTGAGGTTGGATATTTATTAAGTGGGTTATGGAGGGAAAGGGGGAGAAGAGCAGAAAGAGAGAGAGAGAGAGAGAGAGAGAGAGAGAGAGAGAGAGAGAGAGAGAGAGAGAGGAGAGAGAGAGAGAGAGAGAAGGTAGAGACAGGGGGAAGGGGAGAAGTGGGGAGAGACAGAAGCTGCCTCTTGGAGAGGGAGATGGAAAAGAGAAGGAACACAGGCTAGAAGCTGAAAATCAGCCTGCCTCAGCTGGGAGTGGGTGTGGCTTGTCTCTTAAAGAGACAGAACAGATCATTACATTTCCATTTCTTTTTTAATAAAAAGGCAGGAGGATAAGCATGACAGACATTACACTTTCTACCTAACATGTAGATAATATCTATGTTTGTCTCTCTTAGGGTCCTCATTGTTGTCTAAGTTCTCTGGGATTGTGGTTTTTAGGCTGGTTTTCTTCTTCTATGTTTAAAAACCACCAATAAGTGAAAACATGTGATAATTATCTTTCTGTGTCTAGGTTACCTCACACTAAATAATGTTTTCTAGCTCTATCTATTATCCTACAAAATTCAAGCTGCTATTACTTTTTTCTGCTGTGTAAATTTCCACTATGTAAATGTACCACATTTACCTTATCCATTCTTTGGTTGAGGGGAATTTAGATTGTTTACGGGTCCTGGCAATGAAAAACAATGCTGCTATGAACATAGTAGAGCACATGTTCTTGTGGCACCATTGAGCATCCTTTAGATGTATACCCAAAAGTAGTATTACTGGGTATTGAATAATTTCCTAATTTTCTGAGATGCCAAACTGACATCTGAAAAGGTTGTACAAGCTTACATTCCCACGAGCAATGCAGAGGTGTTCCCTTTTCCCACAACCTCTCCAGCATAAGTTGTCACCAATGTTTTTTATCTTGGCTGTTCTTACAGGTATAAGATGGAATCTCAGAGTTGTTTTGAATTGCATTTCTCTGATGACTAAAAATGTTAAACATTTCCTTAAGTATCTTTCAGTCATTTTAGATTCTTCTTTTGAGAATTCCCTGTTTAGGTCTGTACTCTACTTTTTTTTTTTTTTTGGTGTCAGGAGTGTGTACTCTACTTTTTTTATTGGATTATCTGTTCTTTTGGTGTCCAATTTCTTGAGTTCTTTGTATATTTGGAGATCAGAACTCTGTCTGATGTGGGGTTAATGAAAATTTTTTTCCATTCTGTAGGCTGTCATTTTGTCTTGTTGACCATGTCCTTTGTTTTACAGAAGCTTTTCAATTTCAGAAGGTCCCATTTATTAATTGTTTCTCTCAGTGTCTGTGCTGTCAGGGTTATATTTAGGAAGTGGTCTCTTGTGTTCAAGTGTATTTCCCACTTTTTCTTCTATAAGATTCAGTGTGGCTGGCTCTATGTTGAGGTCTTGATCCATTTAGACTTAAGTTTTCTGCATGGTGAAAGATATGGGTCTATTTTCATTCTTCTTCATGTTGATATCCAGTTATGACAACACCACTTTTTTCCATTTGATATTTTTTGCTTCTTTATCAAATATCAGGTGTTGGAAGATGGGTAAATTGATATCTGAGTCTCCTATTTGGTTCCATTCGTCCTCCTATCTATTTTTATGCCAATACCAGACTGTTTTAAGTACTGTAGCTCTGTAGTAGAGTTTGAAACAGGGATTGTGATGCCTCCAAATGTTCTTTTATTGTACAGGATTGTTTTGGCTATCCTGGGTTTTTTGCTTTTCCATATGAAGTTGAGTACCATTCTTTCGAGTTCTTTGAAAAATTTTGCTGGGATTTTGATAAGCATTGCGTTGAATCTGTAGATTGCTTTTGGTAAGATTACCATTTTTACTATGTTAATTCTGCCTACCCAAGAGCATGGGCGATCCTTCAACTTTCTGGTGTCTTCTTCAATTTCTTTCTTCAAAGATTTAAAGTTCTTGTCATACAAGTCTTCCACTTATTTGGTTAGAGTTACTCTGAGATATTTTATGCTGTTTGTGGCTGTTGTGAAGGGTGTTAATTATCTGATTTCTTCTCCACCATTTTATCATTTGTGTACACGAGGGCTTCTGATATTTTTGAGTTAATCTTGTATCCTGCTACATTATGGAAAGTGTTTATGAGTTGTAGAAGTTCCTTGGTAGAATTTTTTGGATCACTTATGTAAACTATTATATCATCAGGAAATAGTGGGAGTTTGACTTCTTTTCCAATTTGTATCCCCTTGATCTCCTTTTGGTATCTTATTGCTCTAGCTAGGATATCAAGAACTATATTGAAGAGATATGGAGCGAATGGACAACCTTTTTTGTTCCTGATTTCATTGGGACCGCTGGGAATTTCTCTCCATTTAATTTGATTTTGGCTGTTGGCTTGCTGCATATTGCCTTTATTATGTTTAGGTATGTTCATTGTATTCCTGCTCTCTCCAAGACCTTAATCATGAAGAGATGTTGTATTTTGTCAAAAGTTTTTTTTAAGCATCTAATGAGATGATCATGTGGTTTTATTTTTCAGCTTGCTTATATGATAGATTACATTGATAGACTTTTTTAATTTATTAAAGATTTCTGTCTCTTCCCCACCTCCGCCTCCCCTTTCCCTCCCCCTCCTCCAATCAAGTCCCCCTCCCTCGTCAGCCCAAAGAGCAATCAGGGTTCTCTGCCCTGTGGGAAGTCCAAGGACCACCCTCCTCCATCCAGGTCTAGTAAGGTGAGCATCCAAACTGCCTAGGCTCCCACAAAGCCAATACGTGCAGTAGGATCAAAAACCCATTGCCATTGTTCTTGA
>NW_026068351.1:99858-108719 GCF_014885135.2 Alexandromys fortis
AAGGTGTTTATCAGCTGTAGGAGTTCTTTGGTAGAGTTTTTGGGGTCGCTTATGTATACTATCATATCATCTGCAAATAACGAAAGCTTAACTTCTTCCTTTCCAATACGAATCCCCTTTATCCCCTTATGTTGTCTTATTGCTATTGGTAGAACTTCAAGCACTATATTGAAGAGGTATGGAGAGAGTGGACATCCTTGTCTTGTTCCTGATTTTAGTGGGATGGCTTTGAGTTTTTCTCCGTTTAATTTGATGCTATCTGTCGGCTTGCTGTAAATAGCTTTATTATATTTAGGTATGACCCTTGTATCCCTAGTCTCTCTAATACCTTTATCATAAAGGGGTGTTGAATTTACATTGACTGATTTTTATATATTGAACCATCCCTGCATCTCTGGGATGAAGCCGACTTGATCATGGTAGATGATCGTTCTGATATGTTCTTGGATTTGATTTGCCAGGATTTTATTTAATATTTTTGCATCAATGTTCATGTGTGAGTTTGGTCTGTAATTCTCTTTCTTAGTAACGTCTTTTTGTGGTTTGGGTATCAGGGTAATTGTAGCCTCATAAAAAGAGTTTGGCGATGTTCCCTCTGTTTCTATTGTGTGGAACAATTTGAGGAGTATTGGTATCAGTCCTTCTTTGACATTCTTGTAGAATTCTGAGCTGAAACCATCTGGTCCTCGACTCTTTTTGGTTGGGAGACTTTTGATGACTGTTTCTATTTCAGCAATTATAGGTCTGTTTAATTTCCTTCTCTGGGCTTGATTTAATTTTGGAAAGTGATATTTATCCAGAAAGTTGTCCATTTCCTTTAAGTTTTCCAATTTTGTGAAGTACAGGTTTTTTAAATATGACCTGATGATTCTCTGTATTTCCTCCATGTCTGTTGCTATGTCCCCCTTTTCATTTTTGATATTGTTAATTTGGATATTCTTTCTCTGCCTTTTTGTTAGTTTGGATAAAGGTTTGTCTATTTTGTTGATTTTCTCAAAAAACCTACTCTTTGTCTCATTGATTTTTTTTGTATCATTTTCTTTGTTCCTATTTTGTTGATTTTAGCTCTCAATTTGATTATTTCCTGACATCTAGTTCCCTTAGGTTGTTTCTTTCTTTTTGTTCTAAAGTTTTCAAATGTTCTGTTAATTCACTAGTGTGAGATTTTCCCTGCTTTATTATGTAGGCATTTAGTGCTATGAACTTTTCTCTTAACATTGTTTTTATTATGTCCCGTAAACTTGGGTATGTTGTGTGGTCATTTTCATTGAATTTTAGGAAGTCTTTAATTTCTCCTTTTATTTCTTCCTTGACTCATTGATAATTCAAGTGAGCATTGTTTAATTTCCATCTGTGTGTGGGTTTTCTAGAATTAGTATTGCTGTTGACTTCTAGTTTTAGACCATGGTGATCTGATAAGGTACATTGGGTTATTCCATTTTTTTTGTATTTGTTGAGGTTTGTTTTGTTACTGAGTATGTGGTCAATTTTTTAGAAGTTTCCATGAGGTGCTAAGAAGAAGGTATATTCTTTTCTGTTTGGATGAAAATTTCTATAGATGTCTGTTAAGTCCATTTGAGTCATAACATTCGTTAGTTCTCTTATTTCTCTGTTCATTTTCTTTCTGATTGTCCTGTCCAGTGGTGAGAGGGGAGTGTTGAAGTATTCCACTATTAGTGTGTGGGGTTTAATGTATGATTTAAGCTTTAGACGTGTTTCTTTGATATATGATGGTGCCCTTGTATTTGGGGCATAGATGTTCAGTATTGAAATTTCCTCTTGATGGATTTTTCCTGTGACTAGTATGAAATGACCTTCTCTCTTTTGACTGATTTTAGCTTGAAGTCTATTTTTTTTAGACATTAGCATAGCTACACCTGCTTGTTTCTTAGGTCAATTTGATTGGTATTTTTTCCCAACCCTTTACTCTCTGCGACAATGTCTGTCATCGAGGTTGAGATGTGTTTTCTGTATTCAGAAGAAGTATGGATTCTTTTTTTGTTTCCAGTCTGTTAGCCGGTGCCTTTTCATAGGTGATTTGAGTTCATTTACATTAAGGGATATTAATGACCAGTGATTGCTATCTCCTGTTAATTTAGTTTTCTTTGTTGGTGATGTTAATTTGTGTGGTTTTCACTTCTTTGGGATTTGCTGCTATGAGACCATCAGTTGTCTGGTTTTTTTGTTTGTTTGTTTTTGTTTTTGGTGTAGTCAACTTCCTTGAGTTTGAGTTTTCCTTCCAGTATTTTGGGTAGAGCTGGGTTTGTGGCTAGGTATTGGTGAAATCTATATTTGTCATGGAATATCTTGTTTTGTCCTTCGATGGTGATTGACAGTTTTGCTGGGTGTAGTAGTCTAGGCTGGCATCCATTGTCTCTTAATGTCTTCATAACACATGACCATGACCCCCTGGCTTTCATTGTCTCCAATGAGAAGTCAGGTGTAACTCTGATAGGTCTACTTTTATATGTTACTTAGCCTTTTTTCTTTGCAGCTCTTAATATTCTTTCTTTACTTTGTATGTTTAGTATTTTGATTATTATGTAGTGAAAGGACATTTTATTTGGATTTAGTCTATTTGGTGTTCTGTAAGCTTCTTATGTCTTCATAAGTATATATTTCCTTAGGTTGGTAAAGTTTTCTTCTATGATTTTGTTAAATATATTTTCTGTGCTTTAGAGTTGAACATCTTATCCTTCTTCTATTCCTATTATTCTTAGATTTGGCCTTATCATGGTGTCCCATATTTCCTGGATATTTTGGGTTAAGCTCTTGTTAGAGTCAATGTTTTCTTTAACTGATGAGTCTATTTCCTGTATTGTATCTTCAGTAGTTGAGGTTCTCTCTTCCATCTCTTTTATTTTGCTGTTTATGCTAGTGTTTGTGGTTCCTTATTGTTTTCTCATGATTTCTGTTTCTACAATTCCCACAGTTTGTGTTTTCTTTATTGCCTCTATTTTAATTTTCAAGTCCTGAATAGTTTCTTTTATATGTTTGAGTTCTATTTCTTGGTTTTCTTTAAGTAATTTGCTGATATCTTCCAATTTTTTGTTTGTCTTTTCCTCCATTTCTTTAAGGAAATTTCTCATTTCCTCTTTTAGAGTTTCAAACATTTTATTGAAGTTATTTTTTTAGGTCATTTTCTTCTGCTACATCCATATTTGGTTTTAAGGTCTTGCTGTTGTAGGGTCTTTAAGTTTTACTGGTGTTTTGTTGCTCTTTGCGGTGTTGCATGTGTTCTTACCTTTTCACTCATCTTTTCCTCTAACAGGTGTGGTTGGGGCTGTCTGAGATTCTGTTGAATAATCTTCTAGGTGCTAGTGAATCCAAAGCTCAGATGGCTGTTTCTCATGGTACAGTCAGTGCCACAGTTCTAGTTACCCCATTGGTTACTCTATGTTCCTCTAGATAGTTCAGTGCTCCTGTGATTTGCTCTGCTTCCTTGAAGTTTGCTGTCTCAGGCCTACTTTGGCCTAGGATGCCGGCTTTGCCCTGTTTCTGTAAATCCTGGTCTGGAACCCCTCCTGAAAAAGTCCCTGGGTTGGAATTCGACCTGGAAATGTTTCTGGCTCTGGTCTACTGCCTCAGAGGTCCTAGGCTCAGGTGAGACTAGACCCACAGAGGACGTGCTTACTCCCTCAGAGGTCCCAGACTCACGTTCGGACTTGCAGTGGTTCCAGGTTCCTGCCTATTCCCTTTGATGTCTCAGACCTACTTACTCCCACAGAGGTCCTGGCTCATGCCTACTCCCGCTGAGGATCCAGACTCAGGCCTTGCCTCACTGAGATCTCTTGTTTCTGCCTATTCCCTCGGAGGTCCCAGGTTTACTCACCACAAGAACATTTTCTAAGGAATGTTTAGTTTGTTCTACCTTCCTTGAAGACTGAAAATGGTATGGAATATGAAAATGCCAGGGAATTTTAAGAACCTTAGATAAAGTTTGAGAGATCTGGGAGGTAAACTCGGCTATTATCTGACTTTAGAGAGGTTGGGATTCCAAACTAAGAGGTAATTTCTTAGAGAAGAACATTGGAAACTGTCTGGGCCCTCTTGTTAGTGGTGGGGAATGCTTCAATCCACCCAGACATGGTTTCCACCAAAACCAGGAGATATTTAACTCAGCTGACTGTGGGCATATGAGTAAAATCAAGCTACCGGTCACTCCTGGAAAGGAGCCCCTTGCCTGGTGAGTGGGAAAAGGGAAGCTATAATATTTGGTCTTGGGATCTGACTTTTGACAGATTTTACAAGAGGTAGTTATAGCTTTTAAGAACTCTAAGTCCTTGGGGGTGGATTGGAGGTGAGCCTCGACAAAATGAAACAGAGCTTTGCTGTTAGGATGAAAGAGCTGATAAGCTGATGTAGGTAGGACAAAATTTGCCAGGTATCAGGGGGTGTCTGTAAGAATGTGGGCTGTACTATCTAAACCCCCTCAGGTGACTGAGGTAATGTTGGGCTCTGGGATGCTGCTATTCTAGCTTCTTGGTCAGCCCAGTTATTTCCCTTGGAAAATAATGTCGGTCTCTAATGAGACCAACAGTGAATAATTCTTATAGCTTTGGGGAGATGGGATGCTTTTAACTAGACCATAATGTAACCTGAGTTAGTTATAGATCCTACTTTTGTTGTAAAAATCCCACACCCATTCCAGAAAGCCGTGTGGGAAAAGAGGATACAAAAGGCATACTTTGAATAGATGTAAACACTGAAAAATTGTGCCTTTGCTAACTGGAAGGCACGGGCAAAGGCAATTAACTGCTAATTATTGGTATGAAAAAGGAGTACTTCTACCACCCCAGTGTCTGACACTATGCCATAGCCTGCTCTATGGGTTCCCTGACATAGAAAGGAGCTGCCATCGATGTACCAGGTATAAGTAGCCTGGGACAGTTTGCCCTCCCATATATGTGACTGGTGGAACAGTAGTATTCTATGCAGGAATAATATGGGGAAATAATTAATGTTAGGTTGAGGTAGGAGATTTGAGATATTCAGGGGTGGGCAGGATTAGAAAGTGCATGTGGCATCTTCTACTAGTGCCACCTGGAGGGAAAGAACTCAGGAAGGGGGTACAGTTTGTAAACCTTTATAAGTTAACAGATGGGACCGATTGTGGTGGGAGAAGACAGTGGATGGTGACCCAAAGGTTAGTTTCTCTGACTCACAAATAAGAAGCTCAGTGGCCGCTAAAGTGCATATGCAGGGTGCCCAACCCTGGGTACTGAGGTCCAGCTTCTTTGACAGGTTTGCTACAGCTGCAAAGGAAGGACCCATTTGATGCCCTAGGACCCCACATACATATCCCTCCTTCTCTGTTACGTAGAGGGAGAAAGGACAAATTAATTTTGGGAGATGAAGAGCTAGGGCCTGGATAAGAACTTGTTAGGAGTCTCTGGAAGAGTTTAGTGACGGGATGGAGAAGGGGCTCATGCAGAAAGCCAAAAGCTTCCTTATAAGGGGCAGGGGAAGTGAAAAAGAGAGAATCCAGGAACACAGGAAGCCAGCTATTCCTAGGAATAATAAAACCTCTTCTTTTGTAGAAGGAACTGCAAGGGACTGAATTAGTATTTTTCTGTCTAGGGTAATAGCTTTTTGGGTTGGGATAATAGTTAATCCCAAGTAAATGACGTGAGAGGTAGATAGTTGGGCCTTAGAAGTTGAGATTCTATAGCCTCTTTTGGACAGAAATTTAAAAGAGTAGAGGTATCAGTTTTGCTAATCTCCAAGGATGGACTGTTAATTAAAATATCATCTACATACTGTATGAGTTTAGACTTAGGGAGAGACAGTCAGAGTAGATCAGAAGCTAAACCTGACCAAACAGGTGTGGGCTGTCCCAGAATCTCTGGGGAAGGATGGTCCAGGAGAGCTGTGTGGAGAGGTGAGTGCCAGGGTCAGTCCAGGTGAAGGCAAAGATATTTTGAGATTGAGAGCTGAGAGGAATAGAGAAAAAGCTTCCTTGAGATCTAGAACTGAGAAGTGGGAGGTTTTTGGAGGGATAGTGAAAAGAAGTGTGTAAGGATTATGCACTACAGGATGAAGAAAGACCACTGCAGATTTAATGAGCTGGAGCTTTTGAACAAGGCAATAGATTCCATTAGGTTTTTTAACAGCAAGTATAGGGGTGTTAAAAGGCGAGGTGAAGTAACTTTTTTCTTAGAAAGTCAGAGATGATAGCCTTAAGTCCCCTAAGGCTCTGGACAGAGAGTGGGTACCGAGCTTAGTAGGATCTTGCAATCGAATAACAACAGGGGAATGGTGTTTAGCAACAGAGAGGTTTTGGGGGGTCCACTTGGGGGTCTTTGGGGGTCCACTTGAGAGGCTGGTAGAGGAAAAGACACAATGGATCTGGGAGCTGGAAGGAGGAGGAGGGGAACTCTTGGCAAATATGGGGTAAGGTGAATGGAAGGGGCAAATAAGATGGAAGCTTCTACTTTTGCTAAAAAAAATCTCTTCCCATAATAGATACTGGGCAGGTTGGCATGACTAAAAATGAATGAGTGAGATAGATAACCCTAAAAACACAGTTAAGTGGTGGGGTCTGCTGAGGTAGATAAGGCTGTCCCCTACCCTGACAATAGGGAAACTAGAAAGAGAGGTAGGACCCCAGAATTCCCTCAGTGCCAAGTATGTGGCTCCTGTGTCCAAGAGAAAGGAAATGGGCTGCCCTGAAACCATGATCTTTTCCCATGGTTCCCTATTACAGATGATGGTTGTGGTTGGGTCAAAGGAACCCAGACATCCTCACTTGTCCATGGCCAGACTTAGAACATCAACTTGGGAATTTTCTGGATTTCATGTCTCCATGCCACGATGTACACAAGGATAATTGACTGCCCAATGTCCTTCCCTATGACATCTTGAACAAGGTTTCACTGGACCAAGATGTATGTGACAGTGATGATTATAGCTTTATCATTTCTTGCACACCTTAAAAGCCTGTGGGGCCTTCTACAAACATCTAAGTTTAGCCTTAATGTTGGGGTAGCACTGGGGAAAAATGAGTCATGAGTAACTGTCTGCCTTCCGTGCTTTCTGGATATAAGTTAGTATATTGTAACAGAGCTTTAGTGAGGTGTTCCAAAAATGCAGAAGGATTTTTCTTCATATCCTAAACAACCTCTGAGATCTTATTATAGTTTACTGGCTTGAGGGCAGTCTTATGGAGACCTGCTGGAAGGTAAGTCAAAAACTGGTTGCTAAAGTTCCACCTGGGGTGTTATAACCCCAGTGTGGTTCCTGCCCAGGGACCACCTCTGCATTAGTTTAGTGAACCTCATCTTCATGTAGTCTCGCCTGTGCTCCTCAGGAAGTAGGTTATTAGATAGGATCATATAAATATCATGAAAGGTGAGATTATATGACTGAGTCATGTATTGGAATTACTTTATGAAAGAGGTAGAATTAGATGTATAAGAACCCAGTTTTTGTGAGAGTTCTGAGAGGGAGAAGGGGATGTGTACCCTAACCAAAAGAAAAGAAAAGAAAAAGAAATAAAGGAGAAAGAAAAATCTGAGGGACCCTGGGCCCCAAATTGACTGCATGGCACAGCAAGTGCAGTGCTAGTGCTGGAGGACTAACACAAATACTATGTAAACTGTCTCATCTGTGGTGCCTCTGGCTGTCATCTGATGATTTGGTTTCTTTACTAGCTGATTCATTTTCCTTCACACTGTTGCCTATACTTCTTCAGCATAACAAGTACATCCCTGCCTTGGGAGCACTGGGGACCTACCTTTAGGCTTTTATTAGCCCTCTTTTGGTCTCTGCTTAATTTTACCTTGTCAGCAAGATATTTTCTGGGAAAATCATTACGTCATACTTCTTTACCCCTAAACACTGTAGTGCCCTGGGATCCAATTCCTACAACAGAAACTTACCTTTTTTTTTTGGTTTTTCAAGACAGGATTTCTGAAGGTGAAGGCATAAGTCAAAAACAATACCACACCAGTTTAGAATTATGATTAATATAATGGTTATTTATTTAAAGGGGAAAAAACTTACAGATCACCGTCCCAGACAACAGCCCTCTGCGCAATCAGGAAGGGAGTCTAGTCACCGGAAGTGGAGTAGGAAGTAAGAGAGAGCGAGAAGGGAAGTGGCCGCTTTTTTAAAGGGAGAGAGACCACGCCCCAATGGGCCCAGATCCAGAAAGACAATTATCATATGTACTCACTCATTAGTGGCTTTTAGACGTAAAGCAAAGAAAACCAGCCTACAATTCACAATCCCAGAGAACCTATGAAGGCATAAGTCACGAACAATGCCACACCAGTTTGGAGTTATGATTAATAGGGTGTTATTTATTTAAAGGGGAAAAAAACTTACAGATCACCGTCCCAGACAACAGCCATCTGCACAACCAGGAAGGGAGTCTAGTCTCCAGCGGAGCAGGAAGTGAAGAGAGAGAGCAGAGGAAGTAGCCGCTTTTTTAAAGGGAGAGAGACCACGCCCCAATGGGCTGGTATCACAGCAGCTATTGGTTGGAGGGGCAGAAGGACCTCCCACAACACCTCCCCCTTTTGTTTAAGTAAAAGAGTTCTAAACCTACTACGAAATTATATACAATAAGTACAAATATCCTATTCTAACTAGCTTAGGTCTTGTATAATAAATAACTTGGCCAAGTCGTGAGAGAAAAGTAACTACATTTATATAGTCTTCAACCCCATCGAAGATCTGAGAAGGGAAATAATGTTACCTGGGTAATTAGGAAGTTCAGTAAAACAACTTCCAAAACATGCAACAAATCACAGAGACAACTAGCTACCTGGGCAATCACCCAAAGTCATGTTTGCAGCGTTGAAGCAACCAACTTTGGCTAAGGCCTAACATAACTGACATACCATTTTCAAAGGCAA
>NW_026068351.1:117111-136215 GCF_014885135.2 Alexandromys fortis
GGGCGTATGTTTACTGATATATTGGGCGGGCAGAGGCTGCGCGCCCCTTCCCTTCCTCTCCTGTCTCCGCCGGCTACTCCGCTGGAACCTTGGTTTCGTGAGTCTGGTTTTGTTATTAAACTTGTTCAAATACCTATTACCTTTGGTGATTATTAATCCGACCGCTGCAGATGTCATCCTCTAGAATTACTTCCAGCTGTCATGGGGGTGATGTTCTTTCTGGGGGATCCTGTGAAAGTAAAATGATGGTTAAATTTAAAGATCAATGTCTTTTAAAATTGCAAATAGTCTCTGAGTATTTTGTGCAAGTCTGGCCAAAATGTTGTATAAGATGTGCACCATTTCAGCTAACCAATTTGGAACTGTCTTGTGCAGCTGGTAACCAAAACAGGTCTTGTAGTAGCGCTATCAGTATCATGACGTCATATCAACCAGGTGGAGTTGTTTTTATGGGGCCCCGTCTTCTTCCTGGAACTTCAAATGTCACTTCAGGAAAAACTCATTGTTCATTGTGAAGAACTTAATCATTAATCATTAATCATACACACACACACACACATACACACACACACACACATATATATATACATACATATACATATATATTCAATGAAAAGCATGATAGATATATTCAATGAAAAGTATGATAGATATGAAGAAAAGCAAAGATGTTTTCTAAACTCATATTTCTTTCTGCCCCATATCATGGTTCTTGACATGAGACAGAAACTCCAGAAACTCTGGGTTTTTCCTCTTACTAACAGGCTTGAAATTGGAGAGGGAATGAGCTAGAGTCCAACTTCAAAACCAGCTCTATAAATTTAGAAATATGGTTTAATATATTTTACTTACACAACCTATTCAGTTTTCTTGATATTTCCTATTGGGCAGGTATTTTTCCATCTGTCAGTATCCAAACATCCAGGGTCCATGAATTTTTCAAAGATGAGTGTTTTTCTGTGGAGATAAGAACAGAACCCTGCCCCCATTCTATATGTTTTTCTTACCACCTGTATGAATATCATCATTGGGATGAGTTGTCATTTCTCCTTTCCAAGAGGTTTCTCTTCTTCAAATCAAACCTTTATTAATTTTGATAGTATCCACAATTTTTCTTCTCCTGTGGAAACAAGAGCAAAACCCCTTCACCAGCGTAGCACATCTCCTGGCTTCCATTGAGAGGTCAGCATATCTTTGAAATAAATCGGTTGATTTATTTCCATTCAGCAGACTTTTCCATTATCCAATGTCTTTCTGCTGCTGTCGTTCCTTTTTCATTAGCGTTAAGAAAATTCAAGGTTAATAAAGCATTATGTAATCTATTTCTAGGGGTATTTTCGGTCCCTTTCTGTTTGTTCAGCATACCCTTTATAGTACGATTTGATCTTTCAATAACTGCCTGACCTGTAGGATTATTTGGTAAACCTTTAATGTGTTTTATATTATAATAATTAAAAAAAGCATTTCATTTTCTTAGATACATATGCTGGACCATTATCTGTCTTTATTTGTGCAGGTATACCCATGATGGCCATAACTTCCAATAAATGTGTGATTACTGAATCAGCCTTTTCTGAGCTCAGGGCAGAAGCCCATTGAAAACCTGAATATGTGTCTGTGGTGTGGTGTACATATTTTAATTTACCAAATTCCATAAAGTGGAACACATCCATCTGCCAGATTTCATTTCTCTTAGTACCCTTTGGGTTACTCCCTGCAGGCAACGGTGTTTGATTATAGAAAGAACAAGTAGGACATCTCTTTATAATGTCCTTAGCTTGTTGCCAAGTAATGGAAAATTCTTTCTTTAGGCCTTTACTATTGACATGATGCTTCTTATGAAATTCTGAGGCCTGCAACACACTTCCAATCAATAATTGATCAATCTCAGCGTTGCCTTGTGCAAGAGGACCAGGCAGACTTGTATGGGACCGGATGTGTGTTATGTACATCGGACAAAGCCTGTTCTTGATTATGTCTTGTACCTGGATAAACAATGAAGTCAACTCTGTGCCATCTGGTATAAATTAAGTGGTTTCAATATGCAAGATAACTCTTTCTGCATATTGTGAATCTGTAACTATATTAAGAGGTTCTTTAAAAACCATAAAAACATAAAAAAAGAAAAAAAATAAAACATCTGGACAGAATAATAAGGGCTTTGTTCCACCTTACTCAATTCATCTGACTTGTAACCTGTTTTCCCTTATTTATTCGCATCAGTATAGAATGTACAGGCTCCAGTTATTGGAGCATCATGTACAATTCTAGGAAGAATCCAAGAAGTTCTCTTTATGAGGTTAAGCCTACCACTTTTGGGATAGTTGCTATTAATTTCTCCCAAAAAATTAGCACAAGCTCTTTGCCACGGTTCATTGTCTTCTCATAACTTTTATTTCTTCAGTAGTAAAAGGCACTATAATTTCTGCTGGGTCTATACCTGCTAGTTGACGAAGTCTCAGCTTACCTTTTATAATGAATTCAGAGACTTTTTCCACATAAGTTTTTAATTTTTTACTTGGTTTATTAGGTATAAATATCCACTCTAAAATAATATCTTCCCTCTGCATCAGAATCCCTGTAGAAGAAATTCTGGAAGGCAATATGACTAGGATGCAGCTAAGATTTGGGTTCACCTTATCCATATGTGCCTCCTGTAATTTTTCCTCAATCATTGCCAGTTCCTTTTCTGCTTCAGCTGTCAGTTTTCTTGGACTATTCAAATCTTTATCACCATCTAAGGTTTTGTTTAAATGAACTATTAGATCAGGTGTTATCCCAACAGCTGGTCATAGACTGGAAATGTCTCCTAACAATCTTTGGAAGTCATTAAGAGTCTTTAACCAATCTCTCCTAATTTGTGCCTTTTGCGTTTTAATTTTCTCTAACCCTATTCTGTAACCTAGGTAATTAATAGAATTTCCTCTTTGAATCTTTTCAGGGGCAATTTGTAATCCCCACTTAGGCAAGACTTTCTTTACTTCTTCAAACATCCTTTGTAAAGCTTCTTTATTTGAATCAGATAACATTGTCATCCATGTAATGATAAATTATGGACTTGGGGAATTGCTTACGAATTATTTCCAGTGGTTTACTTACAAAATATTGGCACAATGTAGGACTATTGAGCATACCCTGTGGGAGGAGAGTCCATTGATATCTCCTAGTAGGCTGAGAATTATTATAAGTAGGCACTATGAAGGCACATTTTTCTCTATCCTTTTCTTGTAACGGTATAGTGAAAAAACAATCTTTCGAATCAATTACTATAAGAGGCCATCCTTTTGGTAATAGAGAAGGCAAAGGAATTCCAGATTGTAGTGGGCCCATAGGTTGAATTACCTTGTTGACAGCTCTTAAATCTGTCACCATTCTCCATTTACCAGATTTCTTTTTTACAACAAACACAGGAGAATTCCAAAAGGGCTGGTTAATTCTTCAATATGGTGAGCATCTAGTTGCTCTTTCACCAGCGGTTCCAATGCCTGTAATTTATATTCAGCTAGAGGCCACTGTTTGATCCATATTGGCTTCTCATTTTAAAGGTAGGGCTGTTGGTACCTCTAAAGGTTTGGTATTTGCTATATGTTCTTGTATAGCCTGAATGGTTGGTGACCTTTTTCCATAATACCTCATCATATCTTTCCCAGAATTATGAGTTGCTGGAACTACCGGAATGTTAATCTGGGTATTCCATTGCTGTATCAGGTCACAGCCCCATAAATTTATTGCAATATTGGCTATATGTGGCCTTAGTCTTCCTATTTGCCCTTCGGGCCCTATGCATTCACCCCATCTTGTGCTTTGTTTTACATGAGCTAGGGTTCCAATTCCCAGGAACTGAACATCTACCTCTTGAAGAGGCCAATTTGGATGCCAAGATTCTGGAGTAATGATACTTACATCCACACCTGTGTCTAATAAGCCTTCAATAAAAGTGCCATTTATACAGACTCTAAGCTTTGGTCTTTGATCGTTAATAGAAGTCTGCCAAAATATACGTTTACTCTGTCCTACTGGGTTTTTTTGACTCATCTTCCACGCGTAATTCATCATTTAGACCAGTATTACTTTTTACAGCAGAAATTGGAGCTTTTAATTTTCTTGGTGAGGCACGTTCTCCACTGTGACTGGGAATGACTGGGCCACTGTTGGCTTGAGGGCCTGTGAGAGGCCCCTCAATAAGTTTCCCAACGGTATCAGGTTGCCTTGTCTGTCTGTTGTTGACCTGCATTCGTTGGACCAATGTCAACCTTTACCACATCTCCTACATATACCTGAAGGCCTAGGTCTCCTATTTTTGTCATTCCCAGAGGAGATATTATTCCTAGAAATCCTTGCCTGAAATCCCTTTGCAAATATCCTAATTTACCACAATTAAAACATCTGGCAGTTTGATGTCTCCTCATTGCTTTGGAAATCGCTTCTCCTTATAGCTAACTGTCTCAACATTCATTGTATGCTGAATCCATTCATCTATAGGTGCTGATCTAGACTTTAAAGGCCCAATTATCTGTTTGCATTCTCAAAAGCTAAAAATTCAAGAAGTATTCGTCTAACTTCTGGGTCTGTTATCCCTATGTCCAGAGCCTTAATTAATCTTTGCAAAAAGTCAATAAAGGGTTCTCTCTGTCCCTGCCTAATTCTGGTATATGATTCAACCCTTTTTGCTGGATCTTGTATCCTATTCCAAGCATTTAAAGCTGCTTGGTGACATAGACACAGTACTTCATCATCATAAAGAGCTTGGACCTGTGTATCAGCATATTCTCCTGCACCAAGAAGTTGATCTTGGGAAACCTCCACAATTTTGCTCTTCCTTGCTGTTCCATATGCTTGGATTCTTCTCTGAAATAGATTCCAAACATCAAGGAATGTCCATTTCCTAAAACTGCAGACACTAACTAATGGAAATCATGGGGAGTAGCTCTAGCATTAGAAGCCCAAGTCCTTATCATTTCCTTAACATATGCAGAGTGCAAGCCAAAATTAAGAATAGCTTGCTTAATTTTTTTAGATCATTCATTGCTATTGGCGTCCATCTAGCTTCTCTGACTCCCTTTGAGCCTTTAGAAGTTGACGCTTTGTCAGAATAAATTACAAGGTATGTCATTAAAACCCTGGGTAAGCCAGTTCTAATGGCAGGTGGTGGCATTGTATCCTGTCCTTGTGCCTTCTTACTCTGTTCACCAGCTCCAATAATTTCTTCAATCCTTTCAAGTCTTTTTATTATTGTCTCTTTTGAAGCCTGAATTTCCTGACCTGCATGAGTTTCTAGTAAAAATTGTATGGTTCTTAGGAGTGCCATATTCTTCCTAAATGATAGAATATGCAAAAGAATACTGAAACCTAGTAATCAGTAAATTAAGTTATCCCCATAGTCATATAAACCTTGGATGATATGACCCATTGTATTAGTAAACAAAACAGTGAAATTTGTGTTGGAAATGAAAACTTCCATATTACCTATTATCCAGCAGGTGGCGCTGTTGCCAAGTCATGATGAAAACAGGGTCCTGTTTCATGTCTGCCTAATATTTGTTAAAAACTGGGAAATGCAAGTTGCTGAACAAAATAAATATAATTGAATCAGCTCCATACACAGAATCATAAACCCAGAATCCAGGGGTAGAGAAGAGTAACCTGGAAGCCGTGTATGCCTCCATGTGACAGAATTGTCCTGAGGGGTTGCAGCTTTCGCCAACCGGCAACTGTGTGCTCTGGTTCGCGCTGCTTAAGAGCTGTGCTTGCAAGGGAGATTTGAAAACGACTCAGAAAAGAGCAAACCACATGGGCAGAGACTATGAGGGCCTGTGGAGTTTAAATCCACATGGGGAGGCAAACGATAGGGTACGTGGGGACTTGAAGTCAATCTGAGGTGTCTAAAGGGAAAATATAAAGAACTGCAGCAAGAAAAGCCACTGTGTGATAATTTATATCAAACTTCTGGCTCCACGCACAAGGTACAGGATGCAAGGCACAGGCCGCGGCTGAGGGAGGGAGGGCTTGCACCAAGCCGAACTGGTGGCAGGCAGCTGAGCGGGGTAAGGAGGGGTCCTAAAACCAAACGTTGGGTGCCAGATGAAGGTGAAGGCATAAGTCAAAAACAATACCACACCAGTTTAGAATTATGATTAATAGGGTGTTATTTATTTAAAGGGGAAAAAACTTACAGATCACCATCCCAGACAACAGCCCTATGTGCAATCAGGAAGGGAGTCTAGTCGCTGGAAGCGGAGCAGGAAGTAAGAGAGAGCGAGAAGGGAAGTGGCCGCTTTTTTAAAGGGAGAGAGACCATGCCCCAATGGGCTGGTATCTCAGTGGCTATTGGCTGGAGGAGCAGAAGGACCTCCCATAACAGATTTCTCTGTGCATCTCTGACTGTCCTGGAACTCACTCTGTAGACCAGGCTGGCCTTGAACTCAGACAGACCCTCTGCCTCTGCCTCCCTGAGTGCACGAGCCACTACCACCCAACTTGAAATTTATGTATTCTTAGAACATTTGTTATAAAATGTGTATTATTAATTTTACACTCAGAAAAGCTACCTGTTACACATATCTGAAAATATTTGTTTAGTGGGGAGTGATTTTATTTTTTAAAAAGTAGCAAAATGTTGGATTTTCTCAAAAGGAAGTTTTGTAATTCTTTTACATTTTTTTAAAAGAATGAAAGAGAACTGCATGTGGTAACACTATTGTAAACCCCAGTGCTAGGGAGGTGGAGGTTAGGAAGATCAGGAGTTGGAAGTTAAGGTAATCCTTGACTAGATAGCAAGTTGGAAGCCAGCCTACACTAAATGACAACCTGCCCCCACCCCACAAAAATTACAAAGCCAATATTGCCCTTAGAAGTAAAATGGATTATTAGTAATTTAGGTTAAAAAATTGTATTATAGCAGGTTACATTAGAAAGAACACATCAGTTTTCATACATGGCACATTTAAGTTGACTATTTGCATCAGGCTATCAACATGAGGTAAAAAGATAAAGAGTGAAGCTGATTGGAAGTGCTTGCCTTTAATCCCAACACTAAGAGGCAGAGGCAGTCAGATTTCTGAGTCTGAGGCCAGCCTGGGCTACATAGTGAGACTCTATCTCAAAACAAAGTTCAAGACTGAACAAGACCCTATGATGATTTATCTTGTCTATTTGGTGGTAGTTAGAATCACTGTGGAAACACATCATTGGGTATATCTGAGATGGTGTTTTCAGAAAAGGAAGCTCTACCCTGGACATGGGGCATACCATTCTATGAGCTGCACTCCCAGGCTGATAACTGAGAAAGCAGCTAAGCATCAGCATTTCTCTCTCTGCTTCCTACCTGCAGGAGCACTGTGACCAGGTACAGCTGCTGTGGCTTTCCCACCATGATAGACTCAACTCTCAATTGTGAGCCAAAATAAACCCTTCCTTAAGTTGTTGCTTCTGACGGGTGTTTGTTTGTTTGATTGTTTTTGTTTTTCAAGACAAGGTTTCTATGTGTAATTGCTCTAGCTGTCCTGGAACTAGCTCTTGTAGACCAGGTTAGCCTTGCACTTACAGAAATCCATCTGCTTCTGCCTCCCAGTGCTGGGATTCAAGGTGTGTGCCACTGCCATTTGGCCTGCCAAGTATTTGTTTTAACAGAAATGAGAACAGTAACTAATATTGAGACCCATTACCAACTGTAGTTTAACACATAGCAAGCAGCAGAGGGAAAGAACAATAGCTTTAGTGACTGGTTCATGTGAAGCTGTTGGTGAAGGATGACCCAAAAAGTGCAAAGAATCTGTAAAAGACTCACTACCTGCTGGGCAATGGTGGCTAATGCCTTTAATCCCTGCACTCAGGAGGCAGAGGCAGGCAGATCTCTGTGAGTTCAAGGCCACACTGTTCTACAAGAGCAGGAAAGGCTCCAAAGCTACAGAGAAACCCTGTGTTGAAAAACAAACAAACAAAAAAGATTTTCTACTTTTAGAAATTCCAGAAAATAAGGATGTGTCCCCTGACAGTTTAAAGATATATTTATTTTTATGTTCAGAGTGTTTTTGAGTATGAGTGTTTTGCCTGCATGCATATATATGTACCACTTGTGTGATTGGTTCCCTTGGACTTCAGAAGTGGGTGTCAGACTACTTGGAACTGGAGTTAGAAATGGTTGTGAGCCATTAGGTAGGATTTGGGAACTGAACCCAGGTCTTCTGAAAGAACAAGTGTTCTTCTTAACCACTGAGCCAACTCACCAATATCACCCTAGCCCCATCCCCATTTTTTTTCATAAAACCATTTTATTTTGTAGTCTTAACTAATAACTGCCGCCCTTTACAACTGAATTCATATAGCATTCATATTTTTTCATACAATGGATTTAAACTGCTTAAAAAAATGACCTGTTCCCCTGCTTAAATTTCAGGGGAGATATGTTTAAGGTCAGTACTCTTCCTCAATATTTGGTTTCAGGTGCTACATTAATATCTGCTGGTTTTGATTCTGCCAGGTCTCATAGCTAGCCTTTCAGAGCAGCAAACCATGCTTCACTTAGGCATTGGTAGTCTGGAGTACCTGGTGCTGAGAGGAATCTATAATTGATTTTTGTGTTCACCATATATGGATCATTTCTCATCTATAATGTGCCCCAGATGCAACTTCATTTTCCAGGTGTCCTGATGCAGAATAAAGTTTTCATCAAAAGCCACAGCTTTTAGTAGTCTGTTTTCAGTTGAGTGTTCTTGAATTTGTTCCCACAATATGTATCTTACACTAGGCAATAATCTACCAGTAAGTTGTTTTTTGAAGCCTCTGGTACATTAAGCTGAACTTTGATTATTGTAGTAGGAGCTGTGGGCCACTTCCCGCTGCCCAGCTCCCGGGCACCGGCTAGCTTTACCCAAAATAATTACATGGAAACTGTATTCTTTTAAATACTGCCTGGACTATTAGTTTCGCCTCTTATTGGCTAATTCTTACATCTTGATTTCTAATAATCTGTGTAGTACCACAAGGTGGTGGCTTACTGGGAAAGATTCAGCATGTCTGATCTGGCGGCTGGCTCCATGGCATCTCACCCAGAGAGGAGAGGTATGGCGATTGCCTCACTTCCATCTTCCTCCCAGCATTCTGTTCTGTCTACTCCACCCACCTAAGGGCTGGCTTAGCAAATGACCAAGGCAGTTTCTTTATTAACCAATGAAATCAACACAAAACAGAAGACTCTTCCACATCAGATTATCCTATTTAATATAAACTGATAACTATAGATTAGCGTAATTTTTCCTAATAATCTAAATATCTTACTTTCTTCTGCCACCTGGAGTATTCTGGAAGGGTTATAGAGATGCTCTTTTCAAGCTTTTGCCATTCTACAGTAAATAAAATTTACATTTAAACAAACCTAATAATCTGAGCAAAAAACGTGAGTTAATATTGAGGCTCAGTGCTAATAATCCTGATAGGATCTCAAAAATAAACGCAATGTGCTGAAAAACTGGGGTTGAATTACTGGTTCTTGGTCTGTGAGCTAATTTATCTACAGTCTCTGCACAGCCGCCATCAGCATGAGTGTCCAAGTGGTAGACAAAACTTGTAGTGACTGAGCAGGCAGGGCTAAGACCTGCACTTGCAAATGGCTTGGTTATATCTAAGGGATGATAGACATTACTCATTCACATAGGCATTGTTTTATTCACATTTGAACTTCACTGAGGTGTCATCTTCTAGTCCAAAATAAAGTCTTCAGGTATCATCTCAGTTTCTTGATAGAATGGTTTGGATCTGGCATTTTCAAATGTTAATTCTAGAAAAAAACTGTGAAAGAAAAAAATGACTACACGCTTACAAGAGAGATAGCTATCATCTCATACCTAAAGGTTGATTAAATTGTGAAAACATGCCTTTTTACATGCTTATGAAATTTCCAAGATGCCTTTTTTGTACGCAAACTTAAAATATAAATTTACAAGATTTAAAGAGAAATGAAAGAACAAGCCTACATGTAAAGGTTGAGGTTGCTATTTTTTTGCTATTTGGAAGATAAGATTGTTGCTGGTGGTTAGTTCTTTGTCACTTGACACGAGGTAGGGTCATCTGGGAACCCTTTATTGAGAAACTGTGTCTGTTATTGCCCAGAAGGCCCCTGAGCATCGCTCGCCTGGGGAACTACATTTCCCAGACACACCTAGTGTTCCATGCAAAGGCTGCACAGGAGAACGTGGCATTTGATGCACATGCGTGGGCGACCCTTAATCCGTTCGTCCTCTTTTCCCTTCTCTTCCTTTACTGTTACACACGCTGCAATAAACCTCGCACCACGTGGGTTTTGTTGTGTCTTGCATCCTCCTTTCGTCTCCGAGAAGAAAAAGAACACTCGTCTGGGAAAAGAAGAAGAACATTTGGTGCCAAAACTACTTGGGATACCTGCCTGCCCTGGATCTCTACCCGGGGCCAGAGCTTTGGCTTCTGGTGCCACCCAGAGCTCTGTCCTCGCTCTGGGGCACGGGCAAGACCGAAGACCACTCCACAATGAGACCCACATTTCCATCTGCCTGAACGTGGCCCCACGACCACCACTGGCTCAATTGTGAGTTTTCCCTTTGGGCTAGCTGAACTGCCCCTTTTAGCCTGGAGATTGTTTGAGCTCCCAGCAATCTCCGCTGCATTCTGGGGTCTTCCTGGTTGGTTGTTCCCTTTGCTAGCATTCACTCCCAGCTTCCATCCTTGGCTAAACCCATCTCAAAGGGCTCAGCCTAGCCAGCCCCTCACCTACCCACCCCTGGGGGTTTGGTGTCCCCCAAGTCTCTTCCCTTCTCTCCCTTTTTTTCATTCTTTTCCCCCTCTTCTATCCATACAACTCGCTACAGTGTGAGCAGCCGCTAATGGGTTGGCTTGGCCTTGGCTAAACCATGCCTGCCCAGGAATACATTTCCTGTTGGAGGCTAGAGCTGGTCCAGCCGGTTGTTAGCACTCTCCCTGTAAGCTTGGATGCCTTCTTACAGAGCCTGAGTGTTCATTCATCTGCATCTTGCCTTATGGCTTGAGGTGCCACATTTACAGCTTGAGGTGCCCCTTTTTCTTTGCAGGTGTCTCCATGGTTTTAGCCATGGGTGCCAAGTCATCGAAAGCTATTCCCCCATCCTCCCCCCTAGGCCGACTATTGGATGCCCTTTGGCCTCATGCTTTAATGCCTTCTATGCAGTTATCTACACTCGTCTATCTCTGCTCCAAAAATGGCCCCGATATTCCTTAGAGGGTAATTTCAAGTGGCCACCTAACGGCTCCTTTGACCCTGACATTTTACGGGAGTTAGCTAACTACTGTCACCGTTCAGGCAAATGGAAGGAACTCCTCTATGTCACGGCTTTCTTTTATATGGCTCTTAAGACTGACCCCTCTGTTCTTGCCCACTGTTCACCTGCTCACATGATTTAGCCATGCCATCTGCTACTCTGGAACCCTCCACTCCTGCTATGGACCCTGCCGACGAACCTCCACCTTCCCGGTCTTGGAGAGCCACCTTCTCCCACTCTGCCCAGTCAAGTGACACCTCACCTAAGCCTTCTTCTTCCAAAGTTTCTTCCAGGCATACAAAGCCCTCACCTGAGCTTTCTCACCATGACACCTCACATAAACCTTCCAGTACTAGGTCTCCAGAAGTCCCACATAAATCTTGTTCCAAGTCCAGGCATAAGAGAACCTCACCTAACCTTTCTTCTTCTAGGTCCCCAGAGACCCCACCCAAATCCTATTTCAGATCTAAAAGAGTCTCAATTAAACACCCTTCTTCTGCCAGCAGGTCTCCACCTGGCTCCTCAGGCTCTGCTTCCTCCCATCCCCCCCTCTCCTCATCATAGGTCACACAGGTCATCAGAAGCCTCTTCAGATTCATCCTCCCCATCTCCCTCCCACCCTATTCCGCCTCCTCGGTCTTCCAAAGCCCTGTCGAGTTCCTCTTCCTCTCGCGCTGGCCGTCTAGCACCTTCCTTCACTCCTCCGCTCACACATTCACGTGCCGCCACGGAGCCTAATCTGAACCAAGCCTGCTGCCATACTGCTGCTGTGGGAGGTGGCTGGTGCAGATGGATTGGTTAGGGTTCATGTTCCGTTTTCCCTGTCAGAACTTTCCCACATAGCCAAATTACTTGGGTCCTATACGTCTAATCCTACCACTTTTATAAAAGAATTTCAATATATTACCCAATCCTACAACCTTACTTTCCACGACATTTTTATGATCCTGTCTAATAACTTACTTTCTGAGGAGCACAGGTGGGTCTGGGAGCAGGCCAGACAACACGTGGATGAAGTTCACCAAACCCTAGCCTCCCACCCTTCGGGGGCAGAGGTGATCCCAGACCAAGAACCACACTGGGACTATAACAGTCCAGGTGGGATCTTGGCCAGGGACCGATTTTTAACTTGTCTCCTGACAGGCCTCCGTAAGGCTGCCCTTAAGCTGGTAAATTATTCTAAACTTTCAGAGATTATCCAGGATATGAAGGAAAATCCTTCTGCATATTTGGAACACCTACGAAAGCCCTGTTGCAGTTCACAAACTTGGACCCAGAATACCTAGAGGGCAGACAGTTACTAATGACTTACTTTTTAAATCAATGTTATTCAGACATCAAGGCGCCAAGCTCAGGCATTTGGAGAAGGGCCCTTTAACCCCACAGGCAGAAGTCCTGGAGACAGCTTTCCAAGTGTATCATGCATGACACAACAAAGTTCACAATCACTGCCACATGATAGCCGCGGCTGCTCAACTGACTGAGGTGACAGGCTACCCGTCCTGTCCTGTTCGTGCTGCTCCCCTGCCTCCCAGAGTGCGTTAACCATCGGGTCCGTGCTTCAAGTGTGATAAGATGGGTCACTGGCCCGAGGATGCCCTAATCCCCATCGGAGTCCTAGGGGACCTTGTCCAAGGTGTCACAGGGAAGGTCACTGGTCTGTAGATTGTCCTCTTGCGCTTGGTGGCATGGAGACATCAGACCCTAAAAATTCCCAAGTTGCCTGTTGGGCTTGGCCCTGGATGACTGAAGGTTTCCTGGGCTCCTCCCTTAACGACCCGACTGCCACTGTCATCTGCAGTCAGGAGCCATGGGTACTTCTCACTGTGTCGGGATGGCTCATCTCGTTCCCCTTGGATACCGGAGCAACATATTCGGTTCTGAGGGAATTCTGGGGCCCAACCTCTCCTTCAAGTTCCCCTATTGTCAGGGTAGGGGGACAGCCTTATTTACCTCAACAGACTCTACCACTCAATTGTGTGTTTAGAGGTATTTTTCTCACTCATTCATTCTTAGTAATGCCAACTTGTCCAGTACCCCTTATCGGGAGGGACCTTTTAACTAAGGTTGGAGCCTCCATTTCTTTCACTCCCCCCATTTGCTTTATTCCAGATTTGTCGGTGATGCAGCTTCTTTTTCTCCTTGCCCCCCCCCCAAACCTTCTGACACTAACACATCTTTTCTTCTTCCAGCTTCCCAAGTGGATCCTCTGGTGTGGGACACCCAAAATCCCGCCATCGCTAAACACCATTTCCCCATTGTTATTCAGTTACAAAACCCCACCAAGTATATTGCTCAAGCTCAGTACCCCTTCTCTTCACAGAGTCTTAGATGATTTAAACCTATTATCTCTGACCTTTTGAGGAAAAGGCTGCTCCGCACCACCTCCTCCCCCTTTAACACCCCTATACTGGCTGTTAAAAAATCTAATGGGACTTATCGTTTGGTTCAGGACCTCTGGCTCATTAACTCTGCTGTTGTTCCTCTTCACCCAATCGTCCCTAATCCCCTTAGCCTCTTGTCTAACATTCCTCCAGGAACCTCTCACTTCTCAGTTCTAGACCTCAAGGATGCTTTTTTCTCCATTCCCTTCAGCCCTCAATCTCAAAACATCTTTGCCTTCAGGACTGATCCTGATACTAATTTTTCCACACAGCTCACCTGGACCATCCTTCTCCAGGGATTCCGGGACAGCCCACACCTTTTTGGCCAGGCTTTGGCCTCTGATCTGCTTTCACTGTCTCTCCATAAATCAAAACTGATTCAATATGTAGACAACATTCTCCTATGCAGCCCGTCTTTGGAGATCAGCAAGACAGACTTCACAGCCCTATTAAATTTCCTATCCAAAGGGGGCTATTGAGTCTCACCTTCTAAGGCTCAATTGTCCACCACTCAGGTAACGTATTTGGGATTAGCCATAACCCCAACCCAAAAGGCTATCACTCTGGACAGAAAAAAACAAATTCAATCTCTTGTAGTTCCTTCCACCAAAGAAGAGGTCTTATTTGTTATTCCTGGGAGTGGATGGTTTCCTGAGTTCCTGGTTTGCCTCCTTTTCTCTCCTTGCTCGTCCCCTATATGAAGCAGTTATTGGCTCCCTGCATGAACTCCATCCTATTACCAAACCCTTCCAGAGACTCCAACTGGCCCTTATCTAGGCTCCAGCTCTTCATCTTCCGGATTTAACTCGTCCTTTTTCTCTTTATGTAGCAGAAAATGAGGGATATGCCCTTGGGGTCTTAGGACATCAATTGGGACCTTCTCTTGCGCCTGTAGCATACCTGTCAAAGAAGATGGACCTCACCACTCGGGGCTGGGCACCCTGCATACGTGCTTTGGCAGCTGCTGAGCTTCTTATTCATGAGTCAAAGAAACTAAGCTCTGGGGCACCCACCATAGTCTTCTCTTACAATAATCTGTCCAACCTTTTAAATTACAAATGCTTACAAACCTTACCCCTTCCCGAGTCCTTTCCCTCCAGGTGGCACTGGTAGAAGATACCAGTCTCACCATTCAATGCTGCCCACCCCTTGATATCTCAAATCTTCTACCTCAACCTAATGTTAATGATTCCCCATCCCACTCCTGCATAGAGACCTTAGATGATCTACTGCCCCACCCCTCACATATACAGGAGGGGAAACTGTCCCAGGCCACTTATACCTGGTACACAGATGGTAGCTCCTTTTTATGTGATAGGACCCGTAGAGCAGACTATGCCATAGTGTCAGATACAGAGATAGTCGAGGCCTCCCATCTCCCTAAAGCTATAGGAATTGTTGGTCTCACCAGTCCGACAGTTCCATTGTTTCCAAGGGAAATAATTGGGCTGACAGAGCAACTAAGACAGCAGCATTCCAGAACCCAGATCTATCTCAGTCACCTCAGGGAGTTCTTACAGTACAGCCCACACTCTCACAGACACCCGACACCCAACAGATCCTGTCCTACCTACATCAGCTCTTTCATCCTAATAACAAAGCTCTACTTCATTTTGTTAGGGCTCACCTCCAACCCACCCCCAAGGATATCAGGTTCCTAAAGGCTATCACTGCTCCTGTCAGATCTTCCAGAAGTCAGATCCCAAGACCAAATACCGCAGCTTCCCTTTTCCTACTCACCAGACCAGGGGCTCCCTTCCGGGAACTGACTGGCAGCTGGATTTTACTCATATGCTCACAGTCAAAAGAATTAAATATCTCCTGGTTTTGGTGGATACAATGTCTGGGTGGGTTGAAGCCTTCCCCACCACCACCAAGAGAGCCTAGACAGTCTCCAATGTTCTTCTCTGAGAAATCATTTTCCGGTTTGGAATTTCAAACTCTCTTCAGTCAGATAATGGCCCTGAGTTCACTTCCCAGATCTCTCAAAACCTGTCCAAGGCTCTTAACATTTCCTGGCATTTCCATATCCCATACTACCCTCAGTCTTCAGGTAAGGTAGAATGGACTAACCATTCTATAAAAGATGCCCTTGTAAAAATGTCCGAGGAACTTCACCTTGACTGGGTAAGACTCCTACCTCTGGCCCTCCTCAGGCTTAGAGCCCTCCCCAAAAGTACCCTTTTTATCTCACCTTTCGAACTTATGTATGGGCGGCCCATTCTAACCCCCGGCCTCCCACCTAAAACCTCCCCCCTTCCTGATCACCTGCTCACACCACTACTAACCCATCTACTCTCGCTACTGTGGGATTTTACTGACCACTCATTACCTCAACCATGTGCTAAGCCATGTCCACCACCAATTAAAATAGGAGATCAGGTATTATTCCCCCCCCCATGTCAACATCCCTCACCCTTTTCCCCTAAATGGCAGGGTCCCCTTAGAGTAATTCTTTTGACTCCCACAGCTGCTAAGCTCGAGGGAATTCCTCACTGGATTCACCTGTCACATCTTAAATCGTTTACTCTTCCAGCTCAAGACAATCCTTCATATATGGTAACTCAGACAGGACCTTGCTCTCTTAAGTTCCAGAGGACTCCAGTCCAAGGAAAATAGAGGTCCTGTCCTTCACTCAACTCTCTTGTGCCAACATATTTTCCTTTCTCCTCTTTTTCTAAATTTCTGAATAACCACTCAGCTGTCATTACAGGAATCATCATCAGATACGGAGCCAAAGGTTCAGGTGGTAAACAAATTCTTAACAAAGTTCCTTGACACAACAGGTTCGCCACTGACTGCAGCAGTGTCTCCTGGATGTTAAGGTAATGCCCAAAACATCATACATGGTTAAGCATTTATTTCTTTTAAGACATTTTCTTTAAGCTCCAGGGAGCCAGCTTGACCCACCTGAATGGACCGGACTCGAAAGGAATAAGTACTCAAGTGGAATAAGTATCATTTAATTTTTTATCATTCTTGGCCTCGAAAACACAAAAGCCCCCCCTCAAATCTCCCCTTTAATTTTTCCCTCTCCTAATGTGACTTTTGTTTTCCAGCACCTTGTGATGACCCAGTCCCTTAAGACCCAGGTGGATGCAATGACCCAGCTCTTCAAGACACAGGCGGATGTGGTTTCCCAGGATGCCAGCAAACAGGACATGATCACTAGGACACACCAGACACCCCGGACCCCTTGATGCCCACAAAGTCAGCAGGAAGCAGTTATGAGAGACCGGGCCATGCCCCTATTCCCTACCCATTAAGACCCTCAACCCCCCAGATTTTTAATAAATCAAAAAGGGTGGAAATGTTATTCCCCAGAAGGCCCCTGAGCATCGCTCGCCTGGGGAACTACATTTCCCAGGAGCACCTAGTGTTCCACGCAAAGGCTGTGCAGGAGAACGTGGCGTTTGACCCACGTGCATGGGGGACCCTTTAAAAGCTGGAACGCCATCCGTTCATCCTCTTTTCCCTTCTCTTCCTTTACTGTTACACATGCTGCAATAAACCTCGCGCCACGTGGGTTTTGTTGTGTCTTGCATCCTCCTTTCGTCTCCGAGAAGAAGAACACTCATCTGGGAAGAAGAAGAAGAAAAGAAGAAGAAGAAGAAGAAGAAGAAGAAGAAGAAGAAGAAGAAGAAGAAGAAGAAGAAGAAGAAGAAGAAGAAGAAGAAGAAGAAGAAGAAGGAAGAAGAAGAAGAAACAGCCTATATATATTACCTGCAGACAAGTCAGTAGGGGCATTTCCGTGAGTAATGATTGATGTGTGAGGGTCCATCTCACTGGGGGCAGTCCCTTCTCTGCGCAGACTGTATAATGAAGCAAACTGAGCAAACCATGAGGGACAAGCCTGTAGGCAGTACTCTTTCCCAGCCTCTGCCTCAATTCTTGCTTCAAGTTTCTGCCCTGCTTTCCTAGTGATAGACTATAAAGTACACGCTGAAACCTGGTGTGGTGGTGCACACCTTTAAACTTAATGGCAGCCCTTGTGAGGTAGAAACAAGCAGATGTCTGTGAGTTCAAGGCCAGCCTCGTCTACATAATACATTATAGTATAGTCAGAGCTACAGAGTGAGACCTTGTCTCAAAAAACAAAACAAAACAAACAAAACACTACAAACATACACAGACACACACACTCTCAAGCATACACTGAAATAAATACTTTCCTTCCAAGTTCTTTTGGTCATAGTATTTATCACAGCAATAGAAAACAAACTAAAACATTACTGAACATTAATTCATTCTTAAGGGTTAGTGCATTCTGTTATAAGGGCTATAAAATTATTTAATATGTACTATACTGTGTATATATATTCTAAAGTTATCAAGATAAAACCAGTATTATTTAAAAAAGACAAGATTCAATTTAAGGATGTCTATGTTCATTGAATTATTAGACACAATATTTATGTTTGAGGAATGGTGAGATAGCAGAGCATGTAAAAGCATTTGCTGTACAATCCTGAATTCTGAATTCTGAATTCTGAATTCTGAATCCTGAATCCTGTCACTAGAATTCACAGTGGAAGGAGAGAGAAATGCCTCCTAAAAGTTGTCCTCTGACCTTCACACATGAACAATGGCATTCTCATACCCCATTCACATACATATATACATAATAGTAATAATTTTTAAGAAAGTAAATATATATTTGTTTTACTAGAAAATGTTCTTGTGTTATATGTTATACAGTGCTGTTTGAATGGGCTTCTGACATATACAAAATGATGAAATGTCATAAGAAGTAATATTTTTAAAAATTTTCAAATATGCCATTTTTTAAGAACTACAGAGATACTCCTGTCTAACTTGGAGAATAAAACTGACCATTTGTTAACTCCCTTAGTTTTTCAGACAAAAAGAAAGAGCTTTTGTATCCAAAATTACTTACAGTGTCAACATTTGGAGAAATTTAGCTGTGTTTTTCTGTCCTGCCTTTTCTACTAAAATAGAATAATTGTTCAAAGTCCTTTGTTATCTCAGCTCCACCTTCATAAAATTTAATGTTTCTAACTCTCAGGGTCTTTGGCGATAATAAAAAAAAGTTTAAAGAATCTTTTAGACTGGGCTACCAGGCAGCCCTGTTTAGGTGCTGAAGAGTTCCATCTGGACAGATCACCATGGATTAAAGTTAGATTTCAACAACAATGCTACCCCCAGAAAGCCTACAAACTCATGGAAACTGAACAGTCAACTACTGAACCACACCTGGATCAAGGAAGAAACAAAGAAAGAAATTAAAGTCTTCCTTGAATTCAATGAAAATAAAGAAACAACCTACTCAAACTTATGGGACACTATAAGCAGTCCTAAGAGGAAAGTTCATAGCACTAGGTGCCCACTTAAAGAAAACAGAGAAAGCACACATTGGAGACGTAACAGCCCACCTGAAAGCTCTAGAAAAAAAAGAAGCAGACTCACCTAGGAGGAGTAGAAGACTGGAAATAATC
>NW_026068351.1:140256-150015 GCF_014885135.2 Alexandromys fortis
AAAATATACAAGAAAGACCTAATCTTATTCTGAGATGCCATCATTTATATGGAAACTTTGAGGAAAAACAAAGGGACAGGCAATTTGGGGGCAAGGAGGGGGTTCAGTTCCTGGCAGAGGGTCAGAATAAGAGTGAAATCATTAGAGTACAATTGAGTTTGGTGTGTTCTCAGAACAGAAGGTTATTGTGGGTGGTACAAAGCAGGAAAAAAGAAGGACAAGATGAGATTAGAAAGGTACACATATATTAGTTTACCATAGTAAAAAATATTAAAAATCATCCAGGCAGTGGTGACACAACCCTTCTATCCCAGCATTCAGGAATCAGGGATAGGTGGATCTCTGTGAGTTTGAGGTCAACCTGGTCTACAGAGAGTTCTAGGACAGACAGGAATACACAGAGAAACCCTGTCTTGAAAAAATAAAATATACATACATACATATATACATATATAATAAAGTATATGTTACATATTTTTATATATTATACATTTTTATATTATACATTTATAGATCAAATATATATTAAAAATCAGTTTAGTTAACACAATAGTTTACTTCCTAATACCCATGTCAGGCTGTAACAACTGCAACTGCCTGTAACTCAGGTGTCACGGAATCTGCATACATCCACACACAGAAACATCATTAAAAATTTTTGTTTTTTTTTTAATCCCTTTAGCCTGGAAGAAAAGGATCCTATTGGGTACTTCTAACCACTCCCTACACTATTCAACTTAAATACATGAACTCCTATGATGTGGGAGTGTCATAACAATCTGTTGATTTCATTGGCTGAGCAATAAAGAAACTGCTTGGCCCTCATAGGTTAGAACATTGTTGGGAGGAGTAAACAGAATAGGATGCTGGGCAGAAGAGGAAGTGAGGTCAGACTCTGCTCTGCTTCCAGAGGGACCGGACAGCCGCCATGTTCTGCTTTCCCAGGCAGCTGCAACCCACGATGGACTTAGGCTAGAATCTTCCCGGTAAGCGCACCTTGGGGTGCTTACACACATCATTAGAAATGGGCTAGTCCAGGTGCGAGAATTAGCCTGTAAGGGCTAGAGTTCATGGGCCAAGCAGTTCTTAAATGAATACAGTTTGTGTGTTGTTATTTCGGGCATGAGCTAGCCAAGCGGCCGGGGTGTTGGGGACGCAACCCCGCCGCCGTTCATATTTCAACACTCCTAAATTTGTAGGAGTTCAAACTTGTGCCACAAACTTCTAAGAAAATACCCACGTGGACTTATTTGGGTGAAACTCATCTTCCACTACATCACTAACTTTCACTTTTTATATCTCTTAAATCCTTTTATACTTAAAAATGAGAGCTTTAAATTTTTCTTTGGCATGTTTTTCTGTTGTGAGACATAACAGTGCTTTTGGTTTTAGGAAAACTACAAATGATGGTTGTGTTTGCTGTGACAGCTTACTGAGATCTTACAAAGATCTCTTGTTTTATTTAACTCAAGTCTTCATGTTTACATAATTAAAGTTTCTCACTGCCTTCATAAAATCAATTACTCATCATTCGGTATGATTTGGATCTTAATACACAGTTTTTGTTTTGTGTGTGTGTGTTTTTTTTTTTTGAGACAGGGTTTCTCTGTGTAACCTTAGCGGTCATGCACCTTGCTTTGTAGACAATACTGACCTTAATCTCACAAAGATCTGCCTGCCTCTGATTCCTGAGTGCCGGGATTGAATGTGTGTCCTACCATGCCTAGTAATAAACAATTTTTAAATTGTCCTTTTAAAATTTTTTTGAGACAGGATTTCTATGTAGCTTTGGAGCCTGTCCTAGAACTAGCTCTTGTAAACCAGGCTGGATTTGAACTCACAGAGATCTGCCTGCCTCTCTTTCCTGAGTGCTTGGATTAAAGGTATGCATCACCACCACCTGGCTGCAGTTTTTAAATTGTCAAAGACTTACTTTAGAGTTTCCAAAAGAAGCTCCATTTTAGGTATACCTTTATTTTAAACACAGATTACAGAGGTTGGAAATCCCTACTTCCTACTAAGAAAAAAATAAATGTAATAGTTGCATCCACTCCATTGGGTTACTGTGTCACTATAAATTTTAACACGTTAGAGTAAACAAATTAAAAAACTCCTAACACACTGAGACTTCTCCAGCCCTGGGTTGACCTTTTCTACTCAAATTTTACAAAAAAATCTCCAATGATAACAAGACTAATGGTGTTTTTTTTTTAACCTCATAAGAGTCCATATTTCTTGATTGAGCCATTAGAGTTTCACAGTTACCTAGAATTTTCAAAAATTAAACAATATTCATATTTTGTCAGTGAAAGTAAATGGCAATGTTACAAATTACTTTTATTGTAGTTCTAGTTTCTTTCTGATAATAAAAAAAGAAATATAATTTGACCATGTCTACAAAAATCTATGGAAAACCTGTCTTCTCACAAGTTTAATTTTTCCATCTCTGACTTTGTTGACAGAGGCTGCTGTCCTGTCCTGTCCCACAGCCATTCAGTCCAAAGAAACATACAGAAGTCTACATTAATTATAAACTGGTTGGTCTATTAGCTCGGGATTCTTATTAACTAACTCTTAAGTTAACCCATAGTTCTTGTCTGTGTTAGCCACATGTCTTGGTAGCTTTTATCAGGGAGGTATTCTTGCGTCCTCTGCATCTGGGTGATGACTACAGACTTAGCCTTTCTTCTTTCCAGAATTTATTATTTTGGTCACCCTACCTATACTTTCTGCCCGGCTACTGGCCAACCAATGCAAGTGACAAATCTTTTCAGGGCACAAGACCATTGTCCCACAGTATTTTCCATTTAATTTTTAAACAAGAACTCTGAATCTAATCTCCTTTGTTTAGCTTCTTTTTGACCATTATTTATAACAACTTGTAACCAACACTCTAAACAAATACAAACATCTATAATCCATTGTTTTGGGAATGTGGGCCTAGTTTTTTAGGCTACTTTTCGCTCATTGGGGGCACTAATTATCTTATGGGGACCAAAATAAAATTTAGAATTATGGACAAGTCCTGACTGGAATATTCTGTGAGGCTTGATCATCTTAGCCAGCATTCTTGAGGCTGTTCTGAATGTAGAACTCAAAAAAAAAAAACTCCAATAGAGGTCCTCTGAAATGTTGGATTATCTGGGCCATCTGCTCCTATTGGAAATTTTTTGTGTGTAGTTGTTTGTTGTGTTTCTGTTTTTGTTTTTGCTTTTTTTTGAAACAGGGTTTCTCTGCATGAAAGCCCTGTCTGTCCTGGAACTTGCTTTGTAGACCAGGTTGGCCTCAAACTTACTGAGATCCACCTGCCTCTGCCTCCTGAGTGGGATTAAAGGTGTGTACCACCACTGCCCAACTTCCATTATGTTTTCTTAACAGACCACAGGCTTCTACTAATCCAAAACATAAGAATGCCACCAGGCAGCATTTGACACTTATAATACTTTCCCTATTTTGCTATAATATGCCAATATATCTGGTAAGTGCTTTAATTTGGTCTTTCTTTGTTGTGTGACTAAGTTACATAATAAAGTTTCATGTAACCCCTTCCATTGTGGAAGTCTTTTGGAACAACCTTAATCCATTTTTTAGACCATCACCATTCATGTACACATGGTCTAGAAATATGAATTAAGGTTACTTACACAATAAGAATGACCCATCTCTGTCTGGGTAGATGACTTAGCAGTTCAGACCTCTGGCTGCTCTTCCAGAGGAACCATGTTTGATTCTCAGCACTCATATGACAACTCACAACTGCTTGTAAGAGGTTTAGTGCCAGGCCTGGAGAGATGGCTCAGAAGTTAAGGGCACTGACTATTCTTCCAGAGGACCTGGGTTCAATTTCCAGCAACCACATGGAAGCCCATAATTGTCTGTAACTCCAGTTCTAGGGGACCTGACACCCTAAAATGGATATACCTTTGAGGCAAAAAAAAAATAAACCAATGCACATAAAATAAAAATACCCCCCAAAGAGGTCTACTGCCCTCTTTTGGCCTCTGATGGAGCTGCATGCATGTGGTACACACACACACACACAGACACACACACACACACACACACAATCCCTAAAGAAAAAGAGAAAATGGAAACTCCTAGGACAGAGAGGGCCAGAGGAAACAAGCTCCACCAGGAGCAGAAGCCAGGAGCAAATCCAGCCCTGGGAGCCAACCCAGTCCTGGGACACTGGCAGATCAGGATTGAGCCACTGACCTGACTCAGAGTCTGCAATCTCCACTGGAACTGTTAAAGGAAACAGCTCAAGGCTTGAAAACTAAAATGGAGGTAATGAAGAAAACACAAAGTGAGAGATGGCTGGATATGGAAAAACTCGGAAAACCTACAGGAATTACAGAGAGAAGTATAACCAACAGAATACAAGAGATAGAAGAAAGAATCTCAGATGCTAAAGATACTATAGAGGAAATAAACCCATTGATAAAAGAAAACAGCAAATCAAACAAATTCTTAACACAAAACATCCAGGAAATTTGGGACACCATGAAAAGACCAAGCCTAAGAATAATAGAGGTAGAAGAAGGAGACAAATTAAAGCTCAAAGACCCAGAAAATATATTCAACGAAATTATTTCCCGACCTAAACAAGGATATTCCTATGAAGGTACAAGAAGCATCGAGAACACCAAATAGACTGGATAAAAAAAATTCCCTCATTCAGCAGGGGCTGCTCCCCTCTGCTGGGGCCTCTCTCTCCCTAACCCATCCGAGTTTGCACCCAGGAACCTCCTCCCTTCTTCTTCCCTTCTGCGGGGCCAAGGGATCTGCCATCTCAGCCAGTTTGGATGCTGGGACAGGGTGCTTAGGGCAACTGGGCTGGCAGGAATTGCTTTGCTTCAATAGTCTATCTGAAGCAAGGTAGCCCCTTTGTTAGCAAGGTTCCTGGCCAACAAGGGAACCTGATCCTGTTCCATAAGATCCATTGAATAGTATTTGAAGGAAGAGATGGGCAGGCACTAAGGCAAGAATTCCTCCATCAATCTGAAAAACAACATGAAGATACCAGAACCCAGTGATCAGACAACAGAAGGTCTTGAACACCCTAATCCAGAAGTAGGGGAAAAATGACATTATGAAAGCGATAGAATCCCTTAAACAGCATGTAAAAAACGCCATTATAGAAATGGATGAGAAGTATAACAAAAAGTTTGAAGAAATGAATAAATACATAAATGATAACCTGGAAACCAAGAAAAAACAATCAAACAGGTAATGGAAACAGTTCAAGAATTGAAAACTGGAATGGAGGCAAGGAAGAAAACAGAAACCAAGGGCCGAATGGATATGAAAAAATCTAGGACAATGAACAGAGACTACAGAAACAAGCTTAACTAATAGAATACAAGAGATAGAAGAAAGAATGTCAGACTCTGAAGATACCATTGAGAAAATAAATGCACTGATCAAAGAAAACAGCAAATCCAACAAATTCTCATCACAAAACATTCAGGAAATATGGGACAATAAAAAGACCAAACCTAGGAATAATAGGGATAGAAGAAGGAGAAGAATTACAGCTCAAAGGCCCAGAAAATTTATTTAACAAAATTATGGAAGAAAACTTTCCCAACATGAAGAAAGATATTCCTATGAAGGTTCAAGAAGCATACAGAACACCAAATAGACTGGATCAAAAAAAAATCCCCTCACCATATAATAATCAAAACACAAAACATACAGATTAAAGATGGAATATTAAGAGCTCCAAAGGAAAAAGTTCAAGTAATTTATAAAGGTAAACCTATCAAACTTACATCAGACTTCTCTATGGAAACCATGAAAGCCAGAAGGTCCTGGATAGAGGTACTGCAGAAACTAAGAGACCATGGATACAAGCCCAGACAACTATACCCAGCCAAGCTATCGTTCACTATCAATGGAAAAAAGAAAATATTCCAGGATAAGAACAATTTAAATAATACATAGTCACAAATCCAGCCTTACAGAAAGTAATAGAAGGAAAATCACAACCCAAGGAATCCAACATTGCCAACACTGCCTATAATAACTCAGACAACTAGCGACCCTTCACTAGCACAACTCAAAGAAGGGAAACACACAAACTTTACTACCAAAAAAAAATAGTAACAACTGGAGTCAACAACCACTGGTCATTAAATCACTGAATATCAATGGACTCAATTCACCTATAAAAAGGTACAGGCTAGGAGATTGGATACGATAACAGGATCCAACATTCTACTGTTTACAAGAAACACACCTCAACCACAAAGACAGGCATCTACTCAGAGTAAAGGGTTGGGAAAGGTTTTTTCAAGCAAATGGACCTAAGAAACAAACAGGTGTGGCCATACTAATTTCTAACAAATCTGATTTCAAGCTAAAATCAGAAGAGAAAGAGATGGCCATTTTATACTCATAACAGGAACAATTCATCATGATGAAGTCTCAATCCTTAATATCTATGCACCACTTATGTAAAAGAAACATTATTAGAACTCAAGACAGATATCAAACCACACACACTAACACTAGGAGACTTCAACACACCTCTCTCACCAATGGACAGGTCTATCAGACAGAAACCTAATAGAGGAATAAGAGAATTAATGGAGGTAACGAAGCAAATGGACTTAACAGACATCTATAGGACATTCCACCCAAATAGGAAAATATACCTTCTTCTCTGCAGCTCATGGAACCTTCTCAAAAATTGACCACATACTTGGTAACAAAGCAAACCTCCACAGATACAAAAAAAAAAATTAGTGACCACCTGTGTTTTATCGGATCACCATGGATTAAAGTTTGAATTCAACAAAGAGGCTACCCCCAGAAAACCGACAAACTCATGGAAACTGAACAGTCAACTGCTGAACCACACCTGGGTCAAGGAAGAAATAAAGAAAGAAATTAAAGTCTTTCTTGAATTTATGAAAATAAAGACACAACATACTCTAACCTATGGGACACTATGAAAGCAGTGCTAAGAGGAAAGTTCATAGCACTAAGTGCCCATATTTTAAAAAAATGGAGAAAGCACACAGTGGAGAATTAACAACACACCTGAAAGCTCTAGAAAAAAAAGAAGCAGACTCACCCAGAAGGAGTAGAAGACTGGAAATAATCAAACTGAGGGCTGAAATCAACAAACTAGAAACACAGAAAATATTCCAAAGAATCAATGAAACAAAAGTTGGTTCTTGGAGAAAACCAACAAGATCGGCAAACCCCTATTCAAACTAATCAAACAGCAGAGAGAGAACACACAAAAAATAAGATCGGAAATGAAAAGGGGGACATAACTACAGACACAGAGAAAATTCAGAGAATCTTTAGTTTTTACTACAAAAGCCTGTATGCCACAAAATTGGAAAATGCAAAAGAAATGAACATCTTTTTAGATAATCACCATATACCAAAGTTAAACCAAGACCAGGTGAACAATCTAAATAGACCTGTTAGTCACGAAAAATTAGAAACTATTATCAAAAACATCCCTTCCAACAAAAGCCCAGGACCAGATGGTTTCAACGCAGAATTCTACCAGAACTTCCGAGAAGAACTAATACCTATACTCCTTAATGTATTTCACAGTATAGAAACAGAAGAGTCATTGCCAAATTCCTTTTACGAAGCTACAGTTACCCTGATACCAAAACCACACTAAGACCCAACCAAGAAAGAGAATTACAGGCCTATCTCACTCATGAACATCAACGCAAAAAATCTCAATAAAATACTGGCAAACCGAATCCAATAACACATTAGAAAAATTATCCATTATGATCAAGTAGGCTTCATCCCAGAGATGCAGGGCTGGTTCAACATACGAAAATCTATCAATGTAATCCATAATATAAATAAACTGAAAGAAAAAAAACATATGATCATTTCATTAGATGCTGAAAAAGCTTTTGACAAAATTCAACATCCCTTTATGATAAAAGACGTGGAGAGATTAGGGATGCAAGGGTCATACGTAAATATGATAAAAGCTATTTACAGCAAACCAACAGCTAACATTAAACTAAACGGAGAGAAGCTCAAAGCCATCCAACTAGAATCAGGAACACGACAAGGCTGTCTACTCTTTCCATACCTCTTCATATAGTGCTTGAAGTTTTAGCAATAGCAATAAGACAACATAAGGGGATCAAGGGAATTCGAATTGGAAAGGAAGAAGTTAAACTTTTGTATTTTGCAGATGATATGATAGTGTACGTAAGCGACCCCAAAAACTCCACCAAAGAACTCCTACAGCTGATAAACACCTTTAGTAATGACTTCAAGATGAACTCCAAAAAATCAGTCGCCCTCTTATACACAAAGGATATAAAAGCAGAGAGGGAAATCAGAGAAGCATCACATTTCACGATAGCCACAAACAGCATAAAATACCTTGGGGTAACTCTGACCAAGGAAGTGAAAGATCTATTTGACAAGAACTTTAAGGCATTGAAGAAAGAAATTGAAGAGGATACCAGAAAATGGAAGGATCTCCTTTGCTCTTGGATTGGGAGGATCAACATAGTAAAAATGGCAATTCTACCAAAGGCAATTTATAGATTCAATGCAATTCCCATCAAGGTCCCATCAAAATTCTTCACAGATCTTGAGAGGAAAATAATCAACTTTATGTGGAAAAACAAAAAACCGAGGATAGCCGAAACAATCTTATACAATAAAGGAACTTCGGGAGGCATTATCATCCCTGACTTCAAACTCTATTACCGAGCTTCAGTATTTAAAACAGCTTGGTATTGGCATAAAAACAGAGAAGTTGACCAATGGAATCATATAGAAGACCCAGATTTTAACCCACAAACCTATGACACCTCACTTTTGATAAAGGAGCTAAAAGTATACAATGGAAGAAAGAAAGCATCTTCAACAAATGGTGCTGGCACAACTGGATGTCAACGTGTAGAAGAATGAAAATAGACCCATATCTATCACCATGCACAAAATTCAAGTCCAAATGGATCAAAGACCTCAATATCAATCTGNCAGTATTTAAAACAGCTTGGTATTGGCATAAAAACATAGAAGTCGACCAATGGAATCGTATAGAAGACCTGGATTGTAATCCACAAACCTGTGAACACCTGATTTTTGATAAGGAGCTAAAAGTATACAATGGAAGAAAGAAAGCATCTTCAACAAATGGTGCTGGCAGAACTGGTTGTCAATCTGTAGAAGAATGAAAATAGATCTAAATCTATTACCACGTACAAAACTCAAGTCTAAATGGATTAAAGACCTCAATATCAGTGTGAACACACTGAACCTGATAGAAGAGAAAGTGGGAAGTACTCTACAACACATAGGCACAGAAGACCACTTCCTACATATAACCCCAGCAGCACAGACATTAAGGGCAACATTGAATAAATGGGACCTCCTGAGACTGAGAAGCTTCTGTAAAACGAAGGACAGTGTCACTAAGACAAAAAGGCAACCCACTGACTGGGAGAAGGTTTTTTCCAACCCCACAACTGACAAAGGTCTGATCTCCAAAATATATAAAGAACTCAAGAAACTAGACTTTAAAATGCAAATTAACCCAATTAAAAAATGGGGCACTGATCTAAACAAAGAATTCTCAACAGAAGAAGTTCAAATGGCCACAAGACACTTAAGGTCATGTTCAACCTCCTTAGTGATCAGGGAAATGCAAATCAAGACAACTTTGAGATACCATCTTACACCTGTCAGAATGGCTAAAATAAAAAACACCAATGATAGCCTTTGCTGGAGAGGTTGTGGAGAAAGGGG
>NW_026068351.1:156077-158195 GCF_014885135.2 Alexandromys fortis
GGCAGGGAAGAGACAGAAATCTTTAATAAATAAAGAAAAATTAAAAAAAAAATAAAAAATAATAATAACAAAAGAAAAAATACAACATAAGGGGATTCAAATTGGAAAGGAAGAAGTTAAACTTTCGTTATTTGCAGATGATATGATAATATACATAAGTGACCCCAAAAACTCTACCAAAGAACTTCTACAGCGGATAAACACCTTTAGTGATGTGGCAGTATACAAGATCAACTCCAAAAAATCAGTTACCCTTCTATACACTAAGGATAAGAATGCAGAGAGGCAATTCAGAGAAGCATCACCTTTCACAATAGCCACAAATAGCATAAAATATCTTGGGGTAACTCTGACCAAGGAAGTGAAAGATCTATTTGACAAGAACTTTAAGTCTTTGAAGAAAGAAATGAAAGAGGGTACCAGAAAATGGAAGGATCTCCCTTGCTCTTGGATTGGGAGGATCAACATAATAAAAATGGCAATTCTCCCAAAAGCAATATACACATTCAATGCAATCCCCTTAAAAATCCCAACAAAATTCTTTACAGACCTTAAGAGGACAATAACCAACTTATTGATATACACAATGATATACTTCTGCAAATAACTAAAGTTTGACTGATTCCTTTCTGATTTGAATCCCCTTGATCTTCTTCTGTTCTCTTACTGATATTGCTAGAACTTCAGGAACTGTTTTGAAGAGATATGGTGAAAGTGGACAGCTTTGTCTTGTTCCTGATCTTAGTGGAATGGCTTTGATATTAGCTGTTGGTTTGCTGTATATTGCTTTTATTATATTTAAATATGGTCCTTGTATCCTTAATCTCCCCAAGACCTTTATCATAAAGGGGTGTTGAATTTTGTCAAATGCTTTTTCAGCATCTAATGAAA
Organism: Alexandromys fortis; assembly: GCF_014885135.2. Lineage (NCBI taxonomy): Eukaryota > Metazoa > Chordata > Mammalia > Rodentia > Cricetidae > Alexandromys > Alexandromys fortis. The sequence continues at coordinate 156,969 of NW_026068351.1, forward strand.
TGGTCATATTTTTTCAGTTTATTTATATGATGGATTACATTGATATATTTGCGTATGTTGAACCAGCCCTGCATCTCTGGGATGAAGCCTACTTGATCGTAATGGATTATTTTATTTTTTTTGATATGTTCTTGGATTCGGTTTGGCAGTATTTATTGAGAATTTTTGCATCGATGTTCATGAGCAAGATTGGTCTGTAATTCTCTCTCTTGGTTGAGGCTCTGTGTGGTTTTCATATCAGGGTAACTGTAGCTTCATAAAACGAATTTCGCCATAACTCTTCTGTTTCTATATTGTGAAACACCTTAAAAAGTATAGGTATTAGCTCTTCTTGGAATTTCAGGTAAAATTGTGCATTAAAACCATCTGGTCCTTGGCGTTTTTTTGTTTGTTTGGGAGTTTTTTTTTTTTTATTTCCTCATGACTTATAGGTCTATTTAAATTGTTCAACTGGTATTGAATTAACTTTGGTATATTGTATTTATCTAAAAACAAGTCCATTTCTTTTACATTTTCCAATTTTGTGGCATATAGCCATTTGTACTAAAACCTAATGATTCTCTGAATTTCCTCAATGTCTGTTATTATGTCTCTGGTCTTGTTAATTTGCATGTTTTCTCTTTGCTTTTTGATTAGTTTGGAAAGGGGTTTGTCAGTCTTGCTGATTTTCTCAAAGAACAATCTCTTTGTTTCATTGATTCTTTGCATTGTTTTCTGTGTTTCTATTTTGTTGATTTCAGCCTTCAGTTTGATTATTTCCATTCTTCTATTCTGATGTGGGAGTGTCATATATCAATCTGTTGATTTCATTGGTTAAGTTATAATAAACCAGCTGCTTGGCCTCATGGCTTGGAACATAGATGGGAGGAGTAAACAGAATAGGATTCTGGGCAGAAGAGGAAGTGAGGTCAGACTCTGCTCTGCTTCCGGAGAGACCGGACAGCTCTGCTGGAGCACAGACGCCATGCTCAGCTCTCCCGGGTAGACGCGATAGCTCTGCTCTCTGAGGCACACGTGATGAAGATGGATGTAGGCTAGAATCTTCCGGGTAAGCGCACCTTGGGGTGCTTACACACATCATTAGAAATGGGCTAGTCCAGGTGCGAGAATTAGCCTGTAAGGGCTAGAGTTCAGGGGCCAAGCAGTTCTTAAATGAATACAGTTTGTGTGTTGTTATTTCGGGCATGAGCTAGCCAAGGGGCCGGGGTGTTGGGGACGCAGCCCCGC
>NW_026068351.1:160496-174146 GCF_014885135.2 Alexandromys fortis
GGTAAGCGCACCTTGGGGTGCTTACACACATCATTAGAAATGGGCTAGTCCAGGTGCGAGAATTAGCCTGTAAGGGCTAGAGTTCAGGGGCCAAGCAGTTCTTAAATGAATACAGTTTGTGTGTTGTTATTTCGGGCATGAGCTAGCCAAGGGGCCGGGGTGTTGGGGACGCAGCCCCGCAGCTTCTTATTTCAACACTATTCCTTCTGGGTGAGTCTGTTTCTTTTTTCTAAAGCTTTCAGCTGTGCTGTTCAGTCTCCATTGTGATCTTTCTCTGTTTTTTTAAAATGTGGGCACTTAGTGCTATTAACTTTTCTCTTAGCACTGCTTTCATCGTGTCCCATAGGTTTGGGTATGTTGTGTCTTTATTTTCATTGAATTCAAGGAAGACTTTAATTTCTTTCTTTATTTCTTCCCTGCTCAGTGATGGTTCAGTAGTTTACTGTTTGGTTTCCATGAATTTGTAGGCTTTCTGGGGGTTGCATTGTTGTTGAATTCTAACTTTATTCCATGGTGATCCAATAAGACACAGGTGGTTACTAAAATTTTTTTGTATCTGTGGAAGTAAGTTTGCTTTGTTACCAAGTATGTGATCAATTTTCGACAAGGTTCCATGAGATGCTGAGAAGAAGGTATATTCTTTCCTATTTGGGTGGAATGGTCTATAGATGTCTAAGTCCATTTGATTCATTACCTCCATTACTTCTCTTATTTCTCTGTTAGGTTTCTATCTGGTTGACCTGTCCATTGGTGAGAGAGGATTGTTGAAGTCTTCTGCTATTAGTGTATGGGGTTTGATGTGGGCTTTCAGTTCAAGTAATGTTTCTTTTACATATGTGGATGCTTTTATATTAGGGTTATAGATATTCAGGATCGAGACTTTGTCCTGATGAATTGTTCCTGTTATTAGTATAAAGTGTCCATCTCCTTCTCTTCTGATTGATTTTAGTTTGAAGTCAGTTTTGTTAGATATTAGTGTAGTCACACCTGCTTGTTTCTTAGGTCTTTTTGATTGAAAAACCTTTTCAAAACCATTCACTTCGAGTAAATGTCTGTCTTTGTGGTTGAGGTGTGTTTCTTATAAGCATCAGAATGTTGGATCCTGCTTTTGCATCCATTCTCTTAACCTGTGCCATTTTATAGGTGAATATAGACCATTGATATTGAGTGATATTAATGACCAATGGTTGTTAACTCCAATTATATTTTTTGCAGTAGAGTTTTTGTGTTTTCCTTTTTTGGGTTGTGCTTGTGGAGGGTTGTTAGATGTCTAAGTTATTGTGGGTGTCATTGGGTTCTTTGGGTTGTGATTGTCCTTCTATTACTTTCTGTAAGGCTGGATTTGTGGCTATGTATTGTTTAAATTTGTTTTTGTCCTAGAATACCTTGTTTTCTTTATTGATGGTGAAAGAAAGCTTAGCTGGGTATAGTAGTCTGGGCTTGCATCCATCATCTCTTAGTTTCTTCAGCACATCTATTCAAGACCTTTTTGCTATCATGGTTTCCATAGAGATGTCTTGTGTAATTCTGATAGGTTTACCTTTATATGTTACTTGACTTTTTCCTATGGTACTCTTAATATTCTTTCTTTTTTTTCTCTATGTTTTGATTATTATATGATGAGGGGATGTTTTTCTTTGATCCAGTCTATTTGGTGTTCTCTATGCTTCTTGTACCTTCATAAGAATATCCTTGTTTAGTTTGGGAAAGTTTTCTTCTATAATTTTGTTGAATGTATTTTTCTGGGCCTTTGAGTTGTAATTCTTTTCCTTCTTCTACCCCTATTATTCTTAGGTTAGGTCTTTTCATGGTGTTCCAGATTTCCTGGATGTTTTGTGTTAAGAATTTGTTTGATTTGCTGTTTTTTTTTTTTTTTTTGATCAATGAGTTTATTTCATCTATAGTATCTTCAGTGCCTGAGATTCTTTCTTCTATCTCGTGTAATCTGTTGGTTATAATTGTCTCTGTAGTCCCTGTTTGTTTATCCAGATTTTCCATATCCAGCCCTCCCTCACTTTGTGTTTTCTTCATTACCTCCATTTCAGTTTTCAAGGCTTGAACTATTTCCATTACCTGTTTGTTTGCTTTTTTTTTTTGGTTTCTTAGGGTATCTTTCAGGGATTTATTAATTTGTTCAAAATTTTTGTTATTCTTCTCATCATTTCTTTATGGGAGTTTTTCACTTCCTGTTTGAGGGACTCTATTACTTTCATAATGTTACGTTTAACGTCTATCTCTTCCACGTCTTCTGGATTAGAGTGTTCAAGTCTTCCTGTTGTATGTTCACTGTATTCTGGTGTTATCATGTTGTTTTTCAGATTGTTGGAGGAATTTTTGTATTGGTGCCTGCCCATCTCTTCCTTCAAATGCTGTTAGGAGAGTCTTGGCAGCTTGGTCTGATCTTTGCTGTGGCTACCTGTGTACTTGGGGTTTTTCTTGTTTTTTTTTTTTTTTTTTCTGCCCTCTCTTAGTCCCCTCAACACTGCAGTCTCTCAGATCCTCTCCATTCTGAAGTAGGCTGTGGTGGTGTATTTAAGGACCCCGCAGATGGAAAGAAGTGCTGGGGGCAAGCTGGGATAGGATACGTAGAGAAAGGCAGTAGCCAGGGAGAAGCCCCAGTGAATCGTCAGAAAGTTTAGGGGATTGAGGGGTACCTGTGCTCTGTTTCCAGGGCGTCAGACTAGCTGGTCGGGCACTCACTTACCCCTCCGAGGGATGGAACTTCTTGTACAGGATCCAGGCCACTTGCTGGGCAGGTACCTCGCAAACAAAAGGGCACACTTGCTGGGTGCAGGCTCAGTGGGACAAAGAAACTCCTACAGCAGTTGTCCTCACCACTTTGTCCCAAGATCCTCAACCCTGAAGCAGGCTGAGTTGGGGGATCCTATGACCCCACAGATGGAAAGGAGTACTTGGGAGGCAAGCTGGGATGGGGTAAGAAGAGAAAGGCAGTAACCACGGAGAAGCCTCCGCTGAATGGCCAGAAAGTTTAGGGGAATGGAGGGTGCCTGAGCTCCCTTTCTACGGCATGCCGGTTGGGCACACACCCACCCTTCTGGAAGTATGGATCTTCTGGTACAGAATCGGGGCCATTTTCTGGCCAGGGACCTCACAGTCAAAAGGGCAGGCTTGCTGGGTTCAGGCTCTGTAGGACAAAGAAACTTCTGCAGCAGTTGCCCTCACCACTTAGTCCCCAGACCCTCAGCCCCAAAGCAGGCTGAGTTGGAGGATCCTATGACCCTGCAGATGAATAAAGGTGCTTGGGAGTCAAGCTGGGGTAGGATAAGAAGAGAAAGGCAGTAGCCAGGGAGAAGCCCCTGCTGAATGGCCAGAATGTTTCCGGGAATGGAGGATGCCTGAGCTCCCTTTCTGGGGCATCTAGTCCATCACCAATTGGGCACACACTCACCCATCCTCTGTAAGGACAGATCTTCTGGTCAGGAAGACTGCTCTTAAAGGAGTTGTGGTACACTTCCATCAAGCAAAGCCCATCCTGAAAAAAAAAATGCTGGCTACCATGAAGCCATGTTTAACTCTGTTCTTTCATGTCTAGAATTCCTTTGTAAGCTTTGTGAGGTTTTATGTGGATATAGTTGACCATGTTGGAATGCCAGTTTGTTGTACAAGGTTGCTTATTTGTTCCCAGAAGCTCAGACCTAAAATAATCACCAGAAACTATGTTATTTGTAATACTGTCTAACCAATATCTTAAGCATCTTTTTTTAGCTAGCTCATATTGTAAATTAACCCATTTCTATTAATCTGTATATTGCCACATGGCTGTAGCTTACCGGTAAGGTTCTGGCTCATCTGTTTCCAGTGGCAGCTACATGGCATCACACTGACACTGCCTTCTTTCTCCCAGCATTCCGTTTAGTTGTCCCCACCTAGCTCTATTCTGCCCTGCTATAGGCCTGAACAGATTCTTTATTAATCAATGGTAATCACAGCATACAGAGGGGAAACCCACATCACCTTCTCTTCTCTCATAGTAAATGGCACAGAGAAGAGTGGTATGAAAGAATGTATGGAATTTAGGGTGATTTTTTGTTGTTGTTCAAGACAGGGTCTCTCTGTGTAGTTTTGGAACCTGTCTTGGAAGTTTCTCTGTAGATCAGGTTGGCCTTTAACTTACAGAAATCCTCATGCCTATGCCTCCTGAGTGCTGATATTTAAAGTGTGCTAGATAATATTTTCTAAATAGAGTGATTATCAAGTGGATACCATTTGAGAAAGACATGAAAGTAAGGAAAAAATATGAATTGTTCGAAAAGGACTAACGTTGGAATGGGCCTCTTTTGTTTAATAATACTGAAACAGTGTCTGAAGGATGAAACTGAGGTGGATACTGCAGGGAGTCAATTCAAGAAGGCTAAAGGAGAGGCAGGCTAACACATCATATCATGAGATGGTTGGCTTTTACTCTGACAAAGCTTCTTTTTTTTTTTTTTATTTTCGAGACAGGGTTTCTCTGTAGCTTTTTTGGTTCCTGTCCTGGAACCAGCTCTTCTAGACCAGGCTGACCTCAAACTCACAGAGATCCACCTGCCTCTGCCTCCCGAGTGCTGGGATTAAAAACATGCGCCACCACCGCCTGACCTCTGACGAAGATACTTGAGTAGGGAGATGGCAGCTATGTTGAGAATACATGATGAAGGAATGCAACAGCCAGTTAAGAGGCTAGTGACTTTCCTAGGGTCACTGTTTCTTGTAGTAAACTTTCTCACCAGGCTTTCTTTGGACTGCCAGCCAACAAATAATGACACAGAGAGTTATTATTAATTATGAAAGCTTGACCTTAGCTTAAGATTTTCCACAATTAACTCTATTAATCTATTCTCTGATACATGGCTCAGTAACCTCTCCTCTACACTGTATACCCAAATTCTTCAGACAACTACATGGCAGGAAATAAAGTGAGAGCTGAAGTCAACAAAATAGAAACAAAGGAAGCAATACAAAGAATCAATGAGACAAAAGAGTTGGTTCTTATAGAAAATCAACAAAATAGACAAACCTTTATCCAAACTAACCAAAAGTCAGAGAGAGAATATCCAAATTAACAAAATCAAAAATGAAAAGGGGACAAAACAACAAACATGGAGGAAATACAGAGAATCATCAGGTCATATTTCAAAAACAACCTGTACTCCAGAAAATTGGAAAACAAAGGAAACGGACAACTTTCTGGATAAATATCACTTGCCAAAATTAAATCAAGACCAGAGAAGCAAATTAAACAGACCTATAACTGCTGAAGAAATAGAAACAGTCATCAAAAGTCTCCCAACCAAAAAAAGTCGAGGACCAGATGGTTTCAGCTCAGAATTCTACAAGACTTTCAAAGAGGAAATAGTACCAGTACTCCTCAAATTATTTCACACAATAGAAACAGAAGGAACATTGCCAAACTCTTTTTATGAGGCTACAATTACCCTGACACCCAAACCACAGAAAGACATTACTAAGAAAGAGAATTACAGACTAATCTCACTCATGAACATTGATACAAAAATACTAAATAAGGTACTAGTAAATCGAATCAAAAAATGCATCACAACCACCATCCACCATGACCAAGTCAGCTTCATCCCCCAGATGCAGGGATGGTTCAACATATGAAAATCTGTCAACATAATCCACCATATAAACAAGCTGAAAAATAAAACCACATGATCATATCATTAGATGCTGAAAAAGCTTTTGAAAAAATACAACATCCCTTCATGATAAAGGTCTTGGAGAGAGCAGGGATATAAGGAACATACCTAAACATAATAAAGACAATTAAAAAACAAGCCAACAGCCAACATCAAACTAAATGGAGACAAACTACTAGTGATTCCACTGAAATTGGTAAAAAGACAAAATTGTCTAATCACTTCATATCTTTTCAATATAGTATTTGAGGTCCTAGCTAAAGCAATAAGACACCAAAGGTAAATTGAGACGATACAAATTAGAAAAGAAGAAGACAAACTCTCATTGTTTGCTGATGATGTGATAGTTTACATAAGTGATCCCAAAAATTCTACCAAGGAACTTCTGACTCATAAACACTTTCAATAATGTAGCAGGATACAAGATTAACTCAAAAATATCAGAAGTCCTCCTGTACACAGATGATAAAAAAGCTGGGGAAGAAATCAAAGAATAAATAACCTTCACAATAGCCACAAATAATATAAAATATCTCAGAGTAACTCTAAACAAACAAGTGGGAGACATGTATGACAAGAACTTTAAATCTTTGAAGAAAGAAATTGAAGAAGACACCAGAAAGTCGAAAGATTTTTCATGCTCCTGAGTAGGTAGAATTAATATAGTAAAAATGGCAACCTTACCAAAAGTAATCTACAGATTCCATGAAATGCCCATCAAAATATCTACAAAATTCTTCAAAGACCTTCTTTGAACAGTACTCCATATGGAAAAGAAAAAAAAAAAACAGGATAGCTAAAACAATCCTGTACAATAAAAGAAATTATGGAGGCATCCCAATCCCTGACTTCAAACTCTACTACAAAGCTACAGTACTGAAAACAGCCTGATATTGGCATAAGAACAAACTGGAGGGTCAATGGAACAGAATAGAATACCTGAATATCAATCCACACATGTTCCAAAACCTGATTTTTGATAAAGAAGCAAAAGAAATATCAAATGGAAAAAAGAAAGCATATTTAACAAGTGGTGTTGTTATAACTGGATATCAATGTGTAGAAGATGAAAATAGACCCATATCTATCACCATGTAGAAAACTCAAGTCCAAATGGATCAAAGACCTCAACATAAAGGCAGCCACACTGAACCTTATAGAAGAAAAAGTGGGAAATACACTTGACTGCATTGGCACTGGAGACCACTTCCAGCAGCACAGACACTGAGATAAACAATTAATAAATGGGACCTTCTGAAACTGAAAAGCTTCTGTAAAGCAAAGGACACTGTCAACAAGACAAAATGACAGTCTACAGAACAGGAAAAGATCTTCACTAACCCCACATTAGCCAGAGGCCTGATCTTCAAAATATATAAAAAACTCAAGAAATTGGACACCAAAAGAACACATATCCAATAAAAAAAGTGGAGTACAGACCTAAACAGAGAACTCTCAAGAGAAGAATCTAAAATGGCTGAAAGATACTTAAGGAAATGTTCAACATCCTTAGTCATCAGAGAAAAGCAAATCAAAACAACTCTGAGATTTCCTCTTATACCTGTAAGAATGGCAAAGATAAAAATCACTGTTGACAACTTATGCTGGAGAGGTTGTGGGGAAAAGGGAACAATTCTGCATTGCTGCTGGGAATGCAAGCTGGTACAATCCCTTTGGATGTCAGTGTGGCAATTTCTCATAAAATTGGGAAACAACCTTTCTCAAGACTCAACAATACCACTTTTGGGTATATAACCAAAGGATGTTCAATCGTGCCACAAGGACATGTGCTCAACTATGTTCATAGCAGCTTTGTTTGTCATAGAAAGAACCTGGAAACAACCTAAATGCCCCTCAATCGAAGAATGGATAAGGAAAATGTGGTACATTTACACAATGGAGTACTACACAGAAGGAAAAAAATAATGACATCTTGAATTTTGCAGGAAAATGGGTGGGGCTAGAAAACATTATTTTGAGTGAAGTAAAACAGATACAGAAAGACAATTATCACATGTATTAACTCATAGGTGGTTTTTAAACATAAAGCAAAGGAAGCTAGCCTAAAAACCACAATCCCAGAGAACTTAGACAACAATGTGGGCACTAAGACAGACTTACATAGATCTAATTTACATGGAAAGTAGAAAGTAGAAAAAGAGACAAGATCTCCTGAGTAAATTGGGATCATGGGGACTTTGAAGGACAATTGAAGAGGGGAAGAGAAAGGCAGGGAGGGGAGCAGAGAAAAATGTAAAGCTCAATAAAATCACTAAGAAAAAAGATAGAAAAAGCATAGCACAGACAAAGTTAAAAGATTATAAAGTTTTAGTTTTAAATTTTTGCCATTGCCCAGTTTAAATATTATAATTACAGACATAGAGGGGAATAATAACAATACCTAAAACAGTGGTGGAGTTAATACATATACCATATAAGAAGCTCCAATAGGGTGGACAGTTGTGGTGCACGCTTTTAATCCCAGCACTTGTGAGACAGAGGCAGGCAGATCTGTGTGAGTTTGAGGCCATCCTGGTCTATAGAGCTAATTCCAGGATAGCTAGGGCTGTTACACAGAGAAACCCTGTCTCGGTGAAGGAAAAAAAACTCCAATAGCTAGTAAAAAGACCAACAATTTTGCAGTAAGTTGACAAAATACACCAATAGATTATTTCATTTTTCTGATTTCACATTTACATACCCAGTATACATCATCTAATTATGTCCCTTTTATCAATAAAAAAACTAACAAAGTTAAAAGACCCTCGGCAAAGTCAAACAGCGCAGAAAGGCCACAGAATTGGGATAAAGACTTAGCAACCCTGTCCTAGTCAAAACTGGGGTACAGACTTAGCAGCCCCTTCCCTGGTCTGAGCTGGAGTATAGACTTAGAAGCCCTGCCCTGTTTTTTTTCTCCTTGCTGATGAAGCAATGTTTTCAAGCACAGTCTGACATGGCCTTTTAGAACGGTGACAATTTTTCATAATGTTCCAAAGATGTTACTTGAAGTGTTGCTCTGAAATAGTTCTCAGGAGGTCACACGACATGTAGTGCTGCAGAAGTAGATAACAGTCTTGGGCTGAGTTTTCAACTAGGCTGGATATTAAACACTTATGAAACAAGGAAACAAATAGCCTTCATTTGATTTTATAGAAATATGTTAACAGATGATTGAGTTATTCTTTAAATGCATTAAATGTTTTACATTTTCTAAGATTTAATTTCTGAGATGACTGATATCAATAGAGTAAAATATTTAAGTTAAACTCTAAGACTTCAATAATTTAAGAGAAATTTAAGAATAATTTTTTTAAAAAAATTCCCAAGATCACAGAAATCTATCAAATTAAAGGATTATTGGCAGAGAATGGAAAGCTGGCTCAATGAGGCCCTCTTCCCGTTTTCAACTTCCTTCACATAAATAGAACATATGTTGCTATCCATGGCTTTCCCCACTAAAATAAAAGTATTTTCATTGTTCTTTTTTTTTCTGTCAACTCAACACAATCTAGAGTGATCTGAGAGGGAACCAAGGAACCACAGTTGAGAAAACTGTCCCCAGATTGACCTGTGCATGAGTCTGGGAGACAATTTTCTTGGTTAATGATTGATGTGGGAGAGTCTGCCCACACTTGGCAAGTGGCACTAATTTCTATGGGAAAGCAGACTGACACAACCGAGAAGTTTCTTGCTGCAGGAGATGGGAACAAAAACAGAGTCCCACAAGGAGACACTGTGCAGTGAGAGCCCTTGGAACACTCTGCCCTAAATGGGATGTCTTCATCAAATCCTTCCCTCAGGGCTCAGTGAACTATATGGAAGAAAAGATGGAGAGATTGTAAGAGCCTGTGGGGATGGACACATTAGGGAAACAAGGCTTTCCAGACACAATGATTCTGACACACATGTGAACTCACAGACACTATGGTCATATGCATCCTAGGTCAATACTAGGACACAAGACCCCATCCCTAAGGCAGAAGCTATCTCCAACTGATAGCTACTTTCTTTTTTATTTTTAACTTTTATTGATTCTTTATGGATTTCACATTATGTGTTCCAATCCCACTTATCTATCTCCTTGCATCTGCCCTTGCAACACCCCACATCAAAACCAAATTTAAAAGAAAAAATTAAAAACAAAACAAAGATATGAGAGAGAGAGAGAGAGAGAGAGAGAGAGAGAGAGAGAGAGAGAGAGAGAGAGACTTATTGTTTCCAATTCAGTCTGGCTTGGTTTCTCCATATCCTGAAGCCAAAGTGTCTGGTAAATTCAGCAGTAGGGACTTACTGTATGGTTCTGGCAAGCAACCAGTACCATCAGCAATAGCTTTTATTGTTCTGGATCCTATGGTGCCTCCTTAGCCAACAACTCACAGGGAAGTAGCCCACCTCTTTGGTATTTTCATTTAACAAACTTAAATGAAAGGTTCTGGTGTCTTTTTCCATTCACATAGCATGCCTTTATTTAATTAATTTCATTAATTGTCATCTCTACTGTTATTTCAAATCTGGGGAATACTCAAAAATTAGCACTTTCTAAATAAATATTTTTTTTGCAGAGTGTCTCTGAATTTTCCATTCCAACTANGGGAGGGGAAGGGAAGGGAAGGGGAGGGGAGGGGAGGGGAGAGGAGAGGAGAGGAGAGGAGAGGAGAGGAGAGAAGAGAAGAGAAGAGAAGAGAAGAGAAGAGAAGAGAAGAGAAGAGAAGAGAAGAGAAGAGAAAATAATCTTGTCCTGGAAGCTCTTGTGTGGCTTTTTGAGTCACAGTTTACCTGTTAGTCCATTCATCTTTGCTTGCAAGTGTTCATTAAAATGATTGATTGGTCTGGCACACCACCAATAATAATTGGCTCTTACTGGGACCCCTCCTGGAATCCTGTTGTTGTCCTGTAATCATGGAGATCCTACAGTTTAGATCTGTAGGTTCATTTCTTGCACATGCTCCAACAATCCATAGATTCAATGGATGTTGGGGTGGCCCTTGTTCTGGGCCTGAGTGGTAACTTGGTTGGTCAGCTCACTAGTTTTCCACTATTGTCAAGTCTAACTGGGAGAGCTCTCCAGCACTGTCTGGGTTAGTTCAACCAATGGCCTACAGCAAGAAGCAGGGTCAGTTCTCCTGCTCTTGGACCCTCAGATCTGGCTGCCCTTTTCTCACATCACCTAGGCCAGTTATACTCTTTCACTCAGGCATTGTGCAGAGCCCTCTATCCTGACTGCTACAATGGGCATGTGGTGGTGGTGGTGGTGGGGATCAGCTCTCCTGTTCGCGTGACCTCAGGGCTGTCTCACCTGTATCCCCCCCCCCCACACACACACACAACAGGGTCAGCTCTAGTGTGCTGCCCAAGCCTGCTCTTTTGTGTGTTACAGCTGCTGTGGGGCATGGCTAGTTCTTTTACTCTCAGGACCCTAGGGCCAGCTCTTTCATCTGCCACAGGTAACAAGAGGAGCACTGCGATGGCATCTTTCCCTCACCCATGCTACTATATGGGAGACAAGGGGAAGCAGTGTCAGGGTCTTCTGCTCACAAGCCACAGAGTCAGCTCTAGTGTGCTGCACAGGTGAGGTGCCTGCCTATGGTGAGGAGTGGAGCCATCTTTCCCATGTGTCCGATGAGCTCTCCCATAAGGAATAGGACCTTACTTAGCTTACTCTAGTATTTGTGGAGAGGCAAGGCCAGCCATCCCAGGGCCAGTAAAGGGCGGGGTTGTCTCACAACAGCATGATTCCAATGACTCCTGTGCTAAAATGAGTCATGGGCATCACCATAGAACCCAGCTGCAGCAGGACCACCGACTCAGACAAGACATGCAACAGCTTGGGCCCAGATGCTACCACAGCCCCTGTGGCAGCATGGGCCACCCAGATCAGTATGGCTAAACCAAGATAGTCCTATGTGGTTGACCAGAAGACCCCAGGCATCCACAGAGCCTTTGGTGTCAACTGGAGCCACAGACACCACCCCAGAACCCAGCTGCCACAGGGCCATGAACCCAGAAAAGGCCCTAGGCAACAGCCCATGCCTGGATGTTTCCTTGGCTCTAGGTGGCAGCATTGGACACCTAGATCGGCATGCGTAACCCCAGATGCGGCAGGGTCCATGGAAACCTACATGGTTGGAGTTGGCTACCAAACCTCAGTCATCTGCATGGCCCACTATGACAACAGGAGCCCTAGGCATCAACTCAGACCCTGGCTATGGCTGTGGCCCTGGTCCCTACATTATCATGGCCCAAGTTTACAGTCCTGGCCATCCAAATTGTCCTGACCAACCACTTTAAAAGGAAAAATTAGTTTTATCCAAAGGAGTCTCACAGAACATATTAACTAACTGTTAAGAACAGGACCCAAGCATGAGATGGCCAATACAAACAAAGTCTATGGTGTTTTTGGAGTTTGTTTCTCACAATGCTCTATCTAGGCATTCTTTTTTTTTTTTTTTTTTAGTCTCACTGATATTTTGCTTATATATATCAAGGTTTTTGATTTTGTTTTTTATGGGTTTTCTGTGTGTGTAAATGTGTGTGTGTCTAAGTGACTGTATATGTTGCTTATGTTTTTTGTCATATTCTGGCTTATTATTACTATTACCATTCCTATTACTATTATATTGATGTCTGTCTATATTCCAATGAGAGAGAGAAAGAAAGGTTGTGGATTTGGATGAATGGGAAAGTGGGGAGGACTTTGGTGGAGCTGGGGGAGGGGAAATGGTAATCAGAGAATACTGTATGAAAAAATAATCTATTTTTTTTAAAAAGCAGGCTGATTAAACAAGGAGGAGCAAGCCAGTAAACAGCAATCTTTAGTGGCTTCTGTTTCAGTTCCTATTTCTAGGAAATTTCTAGGTTCTGTTTCTAGGTTCCTGTATTTGTTTTCATGCTAGATTACAAGCTGTGAGCTGAAATAAACCCTTTCCTCCCCAAGCTTCTTTTGGGATTGGTGTTTTATTACAACAGTAGAAACCTAATCAAGACAACTATTTTCTAGGCTGCAATAGTGTTTCATAAAATAGAACATCCAAGATGGTGTGACTGGTTTGGAACAACAGTAGACATTAACTCATTTTTACTACAAACTTATGCACAAGAATATATTGTATATTAAATCCAGCTCTAGCACTAATGATATTTTTTGTAAGGGCCAAACTGTAAGTCCCACTTGCCCAAGGGCAGATAATATCCTGAAATGCTGGAGGCTATTATTTATGGGAGATATCAAGTCACATGCTTTCACTCCCTTTGAACAAGTTTGTTTGACCCAACTGCACTAGATATGCTTGATCATACATAGGCAGGAGATACATAGGCAGGAAATATGTCAACATGTCTGCTTTCCCCTGATTGGATGTAGGTGGGAAATACCGTGGCTTTATGGGTTGCCATTTTAAGTTACTACAAAATGTGATCTTTGGTTATTTTGGGGGGACCGAGGAAGGGACCTGGCCAGAATTCATTTTTCTGGCCAGTCTTTGACTAAAGCTTGCTTCAAATTTGTCTCAAAATTGTGGTAGTGGTCTTATTCTCATCCTACAGGACTAACATTGTCAGTGGTTATTGTAGGGATAAGCCCTCCCCTTGGGGGCGGGCTGCCCTCGGGTGTATGTTTACTGATAAATTGGGCGCGCAGCCGCTGCGTGCCCCTTCCTGCCTGGACCGGGTACTCCGCTGGAACCTTGGTTTCGTGAGTCTGGTTTTGTCATTAAACTTGTTCAAATACCTATTATCATTGGTCTCCATTAATCAAACTGCCACATTTGGTGCGCCAACGTGGGGCATATTTGCCCCCGCTGCTCGTTATCCCGCGGCGCCCACAGCAGGTCCTGGGCGGACGCGATCGCCACAGCACCGGCTCGCTCGCCCGCCCGCTCTAGGCCCGCAGTCTTGCCCGCTTGCCACGGTCCCGAGCTGCCCGCAGCCAGCGCTTTGTTCCTCTCGCAGCACCAGAGGAGTTAACCCCTCCCTCTCTGCCTTGACATTTGGA
>NW_026068352.1:0-1558 GCF_014885135.2 Alexandromys fortis
ATTGGCCAGACTTACAAACCAGACAGCAGTGGCACAAACCTTTTATTACAGTAGACACAATGACCCGCATGTTAATCCCAGTATCCACACTAATTTGTCATAGAAGCCAGATCATAGTGGTGAATGCACTTAATCCTGAAACTATAAAAATTATAAAACGTAAGGAGACGGCTCTCATTCTTCATCTCTTTCTGAGGCCTTGAGGATTCCTGTAAGTAGGATTACCATTTCTGGACTGAAGTCAAGGTAAGAGCCACTGGTTGGCTGCATTATTTTCTGGTCTTCGGGTTGAATCCCAATATCTGTATCTGAATTTTTACTAATTTTACTTCAGTATGCAATTCAGATGACCTTTTGTGGATTATAATTATCATTATTCATAAAAATCCATGACTTATATTCCATTTTTTTCAATGTGTGTTCCTATTTTTGATATATTTTGGGGGAACTGTGAATCACCTGTTCAAGAAAACATTTTTTCTTTTCTTTTTTATTTTTCCTTTAAAAAAATACCAATTTAAATTCCCAGTCCCTCCAATTCTCTTACTCCACTCCCTTTCCCTGCACAGATCCTCCCCAAAACCCCTCCAACCCTAAGGGAGTTTCATATACCCGCCCTGTGGAAAGTCCAAGGCCTTCCCTACTACATCTAGGTTGAGCAAGGTTTACATTCAATGAGAATAGGATCCCATGAAGCCAGTATCTACAGTAGAAACATATCCCAGCATATCCCAGTGTCACCATCAATGGCAGCTCAGTGTGCCCCATTTTTCAACCCCCTACACAGGACTTGATTGTTCCCATGCTCCTTCACTCCCAGTGCAGTTGGAGTGGTGAGCTCCCATTAACTCAAAAAAAAAAAAAACTGTCTCAGTGGATGAACCCCTTCATGGTCTTGAATTCCTTGCTCATACTCTCACTCTTTCCACTCTTCAACTGTATCTTGGGAGCTCAGTCCAGTGCTCCAATGTGGGTCATTGCCTCTGTTCCCATCTGTTGTTGGATGAAGAGATGGAAGAAAACATTACTTGAAAACTTGCTTACTTGACTCTTATTATCAATGAACAAAACCCCATATTTCACCATAAATCAACAGAAATATGTAACAGAGAAGAAAACTACTATTTAAAATTAATAATAGAAGGGAGGGATGGATGGAGATGGAGTAGAGAGAGAGAATTAAAAATCTTTTAAATAAATGACAGGGGCAACTTTTATACAGAAATGAATTCCTGAAGGCGAATGACAACCTTGCATTAAGGTTGTAATCATTAAAGTCTGTGGCTATCTAAACAACAACTGCCTAAGAGTGAAGATGTGAAAATAGGAGAGTGACTTGTTGGGAATAATTAGGTCAGCATTTTTTAAAAGAGTATAAGATGGGACTTGTAAACTTGTATACATATGTATAATTGTCAGGAGAAAGACAAAGACAAAGACTATGAGACAGATGAGAGATCATAAAAGATGAGTGATATGTAGATAGATGGATGATGGATAGATAGGCAGACAGACAGACAGACAGACTGACAGACAGACAGACAGACAGATATATAGA
>NW_026068352.1:2109-11485 GCF_014885135.2 Alexandromys fortis
CATCCTGTGGCAGTCTCTACATCTTCCTCAGAAGTGTTTGTTGTGGCACATCTTTTTGTCTTGTTGTGGCACTGCATGGAACTGCTGCAAAGTTCTCACTCTTTACTTCTTCATAGAAGGCATGAAATCAATATTGTTCTCTTATTTTTCAAAAATTATTTCCATGTGTAATATCATGCTTACCCTAAGGCACAGAGAAATAATGCTCTTCCACAGTTTGAAAATCATCAAATAAACATGAAAAGACTGTGGTAACACTGACATCCTGGCCCATAAATGCTTTTAACAGGAAAGCAGATAATGCACCAGACAGAGAAGACCCACATACTAATAGGTATACAAGACCTCAGTGATCAAGCTCATAACATGGTAGCATTTGCAGGTTTTGAAGATGTTGAGTACAACTAAAAATTATACAGATTGAAAAAATGCACACTGTAAACTAAGCACAGCCTACAGTAGACAGGTTAAATCATAGGCATATTTTCATGAGAAACTCAGTACAAAAATAAGAAATAAAATTTCCACAGACAACATTTACATTAGGTTCACAAATAGCAATATCTATCATCTATCTATCTATCTATCTATCTATCTATCTATCTATCTATCTATCTATCTGAACATGGCAACTATGTGGTTGCATGTCCCTAAGAAAACATACAGAAAAAAATTTATAGAGATATCCAATATAATCCTCTGAAGTCTACTTAGAAAGATAAAATGAAAATATGGAAAGACTTTTAAGGATTTTAAAAGTGGAAAGAGAATCTAACAAATTGGCATACATCATTAAAAGGAAGTGTTGAAATGAAGTTCAAAAAATAATGAAAATTTATAAATGCATACAAATTGTTAACACTAAACTGAAATAATGATATGAACTCATGATTATAGAGACACAATACCATGGCTGTTACAGAATGAAAGACAAGAAATTCATGTCACATGAGGACTAACTAAACCACTCACCCAACTAGATGAGTTTAGCTAGAGTTCTCAGGTGCAAACAATTGCACTGGTTCCCTTCCACCAGCAACTCACAGTGATGCAGAGTGAACTGTTCTTCTCCAGTCAAGTAGAACATTGTAGCTGAGGAGGAGGTTTTTGTTAGAGTCTGTATCACTGTGGGAGGAACATGTGTATCTTGGGAGCAGTAATAAACTCCTAAATCTTCAGCCTCTACTCTGCTGATTTTGAGTGTAAAATCTGTCCCTGATCCACTGCCACTGAACCTGTCAGGGACTCCAGAGTTACGTTTGGACACCAAGTAGATTAGGAGCTGTGGAGACTGGCCTGGCCTCTGTAGGAACCAACTCAAATAGGTATTTCCACTACTATGTAAGAGACTCTGACTTGACCGGCAAGAGATGGAGGCTGATTGTCCAATGGTAACTGACAAAAAGAGTGGAGTCTGGGTCATCACAGCATCACCATAGGTTCCTGAAATTAAAGTAGAATAGGACAAAGTCCATGTAAATCAGAATCTCCTTCTTAGCACAGATTATGTCTTTTTAGTTTCTCATCATCCCATAACTAAGCCTCACATGCCCATCCAGAAGAACAGGACCAGCCTCATTATATATGGACAGCACACATAGACAACCAGACGGTTCACTTTATCCTCATTCCTGCTTTTATCTAACACTCTTCTTACCTAGAATGCAGAAAATTAGCAGAAACAGGGACTGGACAGCAAACCTCATTTTGATGAGATAAACTAAGTAGAGTTATCAGTGAAGGCAAGAGTACAGTTGAGCTTTTATTTAGGCCAACAAGGCAGGGACCTCCCTGGGGAGTAATATGCAAATACCATGGACTGCATAACAGTGTACATAGAGAACATTGTTGTGTGGGCTTCTTAAATTTAAAGATGACTCAATGAAATCTTCTTATAGAACAGGAGTGAAAATATTTTAAAAAAATGTGGTGTCCGATGGGAGACAAGCAGGATGATGAAAAAATAATAAAGCATTTCAAATCACTTGTAAATATGGGTTAACAATGTAGTCTTGTCCAATTTGAAATTTATTTAAAATTTGTCTAAAAACACACAGTTAAATTGTAAGTAACTATGGGAATTTAGTGAAAATCATAGTTCATTATCTTCCAGGATGAAATGAGCTCCCAGAACTTTGTGCTCATAGTCTCTAGTGCACAACAAAAATACAAGATGGAAGCAAATTATTCAACTAAGTCTTCAAATTATTGACTATGTTTTTATTCAGGTTAGAATATAGACTTCTGGTTACATTCACAGTAATTCAGTTAGGTTATATATGTTTTTCAAATAGAAAAGCATACAATAATAATTACTGTATGATTACTCATACATACTATACACTCACATTGAAATGCATGCATAAAAACATCACCATACTTACCCTATATAAATATACACCTTGTTTTCATAGCATTGAAATTTTTTATTAGATCATATTCTCTTAAGCTTTCATATCAGAAAAAAAATCTGAACTTACTATTTAAAGCACAGGTTATGTACTTTTTCACTCTCCAATCTCATTAAATGAAATCATTGAGCATATATCATTCATTATCTTTTCTTCATCTTTAAGGCATAAATGTTTCTTTAAAAGTTCACTTATATTCTGTGAATAAATAAATATCTTTATTGCTGAATCTTCTACTAATGATTGCATTTATCCTTTCATATAGATATTTATATTTTTAACTGTAAGAAGTTGAAAACAAACTTACCCTAAGTGTATTTGTATCAGATTATAATTGAACATATATCTCCATTTCTTTTAGGCAGATTCATAGGTTTGTATTTGTCAGTCTCCTTCTCAGATATAATGGTGAAGTTATTATTGTTTATTAACTATAAATTTCTTTGACTAGCAATGGAATATTATGTAATGTACATCTTTTCCCAGTCATTCTTACATTAATGTATACACAAAAGTGTTACTTAACCATTTAATTTCAATTTTAGTAGTTTGTTTCGTTTCCTGAGATACCATGGCCCAAAGTATAAATGTAAATGTACTGCTTATCCTTTGTTCACAGCTCTGCCAGTAGTTTGTTTACTACTCTTTTATTTTTCCACTTGGTCATTGAATTCTAGGTATGAAATTATTTTGATACTAATGCCTTCCATATACTTTGACAAAATGTGGTATTCATAAATAAATGATACAAAATTGACTTGCCTGTATAGAAGGAAATCAGTTACATATGGAAACTGACTCAGTAACATTTCTTATGGCAGGAATTAATTTCATAATTATCTTAGTTACAATACATGGGGAACAAATAACAACTCAGGAAAGCCATAAATTACACCTAATTAGCACAAATGACAAAAAAAGGGAATACCTTGCACAAAAGACAAAAGGGAATACCAATAAAAACCCACAACCTATAGGCATAAGAAATTCAGACCTCATATATAACAACTGAAAATTATCACTAAGATGGATGTAATCATATGCTTATTTTTAAATTATGATAAATTTACAACATTTTAGAAAATGATGCAATGTACTCAGACTACACCTCATAAGGAGAATATGCACACCATGTCCTCACAATACAGCCTCATTACATCACATTCGCTATTTTAGTGTTAGAAAAAACATGATAAATTATATGGTACTGGTGCAACCAAATAAAGAAAATTTCAAACTTTTATGTATCTGTAAGAATACTGAAAATACAGAAGACTGAGAAAACAAAATGATGAGTGTGTGAAATTCAATTCTGAGTTTCTCTTCACTGTTTATGAAAATGCGAATAGTGGAATGACCATACAAGACAGTCTGGTGATTTATTACAATATAAAACAAGTTCTTTATCCTGCCATTCAGCAGATATTATATTTAGATGACCCGGTCTCAATCCACGCTGTCTGTTTTTCTTGGAGACAGAGTTAATATCACTTGCCATGACAGTCTGACAACAAGGAATCTTTCTAAAGCATTAGTAAGGCATTCAATCTGCATTAAAGAGTATCATCAGGACTCAGTAGCAACGGATCTGGGACAGTTTCCACTCTTACATCATCTCTGAGCTGCCGGGGAACATAGTATCTTAGTACTTACTGTGTACAGCATCTGAATTGTTGACACAGCCATACAAGTCATAAACCAAACCTCCCAAAAGTTCAAAGATTAGACCTGATTTGGACTAGCTGCTCCCTCTAGTGACTGCAACTGCTAATATTTTGTTTTCATGTTCTGCTCTGCTTTCAATGTATTTCATATAATTGGAGAGTACTGTCAATATATCTGCTTTAAATCTAACTGTCCTCTTGTGCCCAAGAGTTGACATATGATAAATTTCCAGATTTTTCTGAAGAGATTGTGATGTTTTATATATGTTTATGCAGAGATTAATCCTGAAGTAGACTAGCTTCTCCACATAGTGTCAGCACTAGCTAATATTTTGTTTTCTGAAGTTCTGTTGTGCCTTTGGTCATTTGGCCTTCTCTTCTCCCCCAACCACATTCTCCCAATTTTGTTAGGTGATCATGTCTCTTTCCCCTTTCCAGGTGGATATATAACAGTTTTTCCTATGTTTCAGATTATTACTTAGCTTCTCAAATGTCATGGACTTCTTGTTCTTTGATTTACCCCTAACACCCAATCATGAGTGAGTACATACCATGTACATATTTCTGGATCTAGGTTACCTAACTCATGATGATTTTTTTTAATTTAATCCATTTGCATGCAAATTTCTAGATTTTTTTTACCACTGAGTAATACACTATTGTGTACATGTTCTATATTTTCTTTATTCATTCTTCAGTTGAGGTCATCTAAATTGTTTAAAGATTCAGACTATAACACATAATGCTGCTATAAATATTCTTGAACAAATGTCCATTTAGAATGATTGAGCATCCTTTGCCTATATGCCCAAGAGTGGTATTGCTGGGTTTTGAGGTAGGTTGATTTCCAGTTTCCTGAGAAACAACCATACTGATTTCCAGAGTGGCTCCAATAGCAATGGAGGAGTGTTCCCCTTAATCCACATCCTCTCCAGCATAAGCTATCATTGGTGTTTTTGATCTTAGCCATTCTGACTGGTATAAGATAGTATCTGAGACTCAATTGATTTGCATTTCCCTGATGGCTAAGGGTGTTGAACATTCCCTTAAGTGTCTTCTGTCCATTTGAGATTCTGCTGTTGAAAATTCTTTGTTTAGTTCTGTACACCATTTTTAAGTTGATTATTTGGAATTTTGTTGTCTATTTTCTTAAATTCTTTATATATTTTGGAGATCAGACCTCTGTCTCATGTGGGGTTGGTTAATAATTTTTTATAAATCAGTAGGCTTTCTATTTGTCTTGTTATCTGTGTCCTTTCCTTTACAGAAGCTTCTCAGTTCCAGGTAGTCCCATTTATTTATTGTTCTTTGTGTCTGTGCTACTGGTGTTGGAGGCAAAAAGAGGACAGGCAAGAACTTGAGGGAATGGGATAGTTGAAATGAATGTTATACCGAAATGAGGGCAAGGAAAAATATATTTTGTTTGAGGGAGCAATTATGACATTATGGGGATAGCAAGAAACTTAATACTAGAGAGATTCTAAGGAATCCACAAGAATGAATAGAGCTAAAACTCTAAGCAATAGAGGAGAGGGTGCACAGGCTATCCTTGCTCTGTAGTAAGAATGATGAATATCTTAAATGTCACCATAGAACTTTAATCCAGCAACAAATGGGAATAGAAGCAGAGACCCTCAGTGAAGCATGGCATTGAACTCTCAATGTCCAGTTGTAAAGAGGGAGGAATGAGGAATATGATGGGTACACCCACTGAAATAGCTTATCTGATCTAATAGGGGTTCATTAACCTCAACCAGACAGGGAACAAACCAGCACAGAACCAAACATCAGCCTCTGAATGTGGGTGACAGCAGTATGGCTGGGGCAGACTGAGAGATGATTGGCGGTGGCACCAGGATCTATCACTACTGCTTATACTGAGCTTTTGGGAACCTATTCTCTTTGGATGGATCCCATGTCCAGTCTAGATAGGGTAGGAATTGTCTTGGACCTTACAAAAAGCAATGTGCCTTACAATCTCTGATGAGGGAATGGGAGTGGATAGTGGGGGAATGTGGAGGAAATGGGATGAGAGGAGTGTTAGGGAACTGTAATTAGTATGTAAAATGAAAACAGAAAGTTTGCTAAAAAAAAAAAAAAGTTCATTTGGAGAAATGAAGGGGACTGTCATTATAGCCACTCTAATTTTAACTGTCTCCCTCTTAGGTCTAAAAGCTGACATATGAGAAATTTCTACAAATTTTGCTCAAGGGGTATAATGATATTTTCTTTATTAAAACATAAATATAGTATCAGTTATTTTATATTATTATTTTACACAAAAGTGGGGATATAGTTATAATTTATTCAATAAAATATAAAAATCACTATAAAGAGCAATCTCTTTTATGATTTACTAATCCTAGTTGTGCTATCCTTATAAAGCATACAGAAAAATAACAGCCCTAAGAATACTGCAAGAAAGAATGTATTAAATCAGGAAACTGCTATCAAAAAAAACCCCACATGTTTGTGGTGAGAGTCATGTTATGATTTGCTGATACAGTTTCTCATAAACTTTTATTTTAAACAATTAATCACAATCTTTGAACAGCATAATTTTGTATTCCATACGCTTTATTTGTGTGTGCATCAATGGAAGAAATTGTTCAATGAGGGTTATACTTCCTCTTTCAAATCTTGCACTTGTTTTTATATTCACAGTGGTGTTAATGGAGTGACTCCAAGTGTCGTCCATTTTTTATATCCTGCAAATTCTGAAATGTGGACCACTGTAAATCTGGCTTCTTCGTTTTTTATTTCTGTTTAAATGTGTGTGTGTGTGTGTGTGTGTGTGTATGTGTGTGTATGTGTGTCTATGTGTGATGTTTTGTTTTTTTTGGGGGGGGGTTCATGTTTTTGTTTTGTTTTGTTTACACCCAGAGTTTTCTGTGTAACCCTGCCTGGCCTGTAACTCACTTTGTAGACAAAGCTGACGTAAAATGCATAGATCCACCTATCGCTGCCTCATGAGTTCTGGGATTAAAGCCACCTTTTATCATCACCAAGTTATGTTGGTTATTTTCATCATGGAAATGCAATGATAACAATCATTCTGAGTCAATCATTTTAAGGAAATATATATTAGAAGTAGGGAATTTTTAGTGCTCATTCACAGGACATTGATCCACACCATGATCTCTCTAGATATGCTCAAGGAAACAAACAATGAGATCTTGATGGTCTTGGCTCACTGAAACAGAACACTGTATGTATTTTTTTCCAGCTTATACTCTAAAAACCCTAGAAACATTTTTGAAAGATTAAGAATTCCATGTTATATACCAAGAGTGTGAATTGAGAATATTATAGAAACAGGGTATGCTTAAGTACTGGATTGGAAGTACTGGTAGTGAGGAGAGTTGAGAATAAATGATTTTTTGGTGAAGTCAATTATCATTGTGTCTCATATTTAGCACAAAAAGAAATATATCGATTATATGGTTGAGTTTTATAAATTTTCTTCTATTTAATGAAAAATTGGCTTGATACTTGAATAATCTAGCAGGAAGAAATCTAGTTTTTATCTTTAACATGCTTACAATCTACATAAATTTAAAGATGTAGATTCATGGAATACTTGTGGGAATTAATTTGTTTTTGGGGGGGTATGACTTTTAAATTGTCAATTAAGGATCCTTGTAATGTGATTTAAGAATCAAAATAAAAGTATGCAGTATCAACCAGTAACTGCAATTAAAGCTCAAAACAAACCCACACCAGTTTGGACTTACGTTTCAAAAGGTTATTTATTTGAGGGGAAAAGACTTACACAACACCGTCCTACATGACAGCCAGGAAAGGAGTCTAGTTGCTGGAACTGGAGTCATGAGCAAGACTGAGAGAAGAAAGAGAGTAGTTGGATGTGGTAATACACACCTTTAATCCCAATACTTGGGAGGTAGATTGACCTCTGAGACTTCAAGGGGAAGAGAGAGATTGACCTCTGAGTCTTCAAGTTGTGGTAGGACACACCTTTAATCCCAATGCCTGGGAGGCAGAGACAGAAGGATCTCTGACAGTTCTGGGGCAGCCTGGTCTACAGAGTTATTCCAGGACAAAGATATACAAGAAACTGTCTCAAAAAATAAAAGTAAAAGTAAAAGAGATAGAGGTTAAAATAAAGCTGCATAAAGATGGAAAATACAAGGAGAATCTTGATACTGTATGCTATTATGCTTTCTTTGTATTGTTGGAATGCTGAGGAAAGAGCAACAACTGCTAAAAGATATTTGTTTATAAACTCTACTGAACTAATCCAAGATAGAAATTTTGAAAATACCTTGATTTTAAAATTTGGATCTAAGGACATGATGCTTTGGAAAGGAGTTTCTTCTTTTGTTTTCACAGAGGATGAGACCCTGGGGATTGCTGCTATCCCAATATGGTATTATAGACAATGGCCTCCAGAATCATTGAAGAGGCCTCTTATGGAGTTTGATAGCCATTTGGGCAAGAAACTGCTCTTGCTTGGACTATTGCATAAACTGGACACAGAGATGCCCATCTTCCTTTTGAAGTAGATTGGTGCTGCCAGGAGCAGATGTATCTCACTGTCATGAAAAGCACTAAGTAATTAAAACATTTAAAATGCCATATTCTGTAGTCTTTGAAAGATATGAAGAATGTCTATCTAACTGAAATATATCTCTATATATCTAGAAAATCTAACTACCATGACTACAAGCTTGATTATTATTGATGATTATCCATTAACAACCTATATTTCCTAATTAAACATTACATTCTTAAATAAACTACATAATCACAATACCTTAATCAATATCAGAAATACATATAACAAGATTGACTTTAAATTAGTATCAATAAACTAAGATTCTTATCAATACAAATTATTCATATCTATATTATCTCCCCCTTTAAATGTAAAAGAACATTTATAAACAATATTTGGGAATATGGGCACAGTTTTTTCTCTCCAAACCGCTTCGTGATGAATGGCAGCACTGTTATTCAGTTCTTTCATGGTATAATCTGTGTGCTAGAGTCCTCTCAGTTGGCAATTGAGCAAAGTAATTTTTTGAGGGTGTTCACAGCAACCTTTTAGGAGGGCATGGTCTGTCATACCATATTGGGATTTCTGTCTTGCCCAGTGCCCCACAGCTGGAAAGTCTCCAAGAAAATCGCACGAAGATTCTACATTACGTTATAAACTGATTGGCCCATTATCTCAAGCTTCTTATTAGGTCTTGTCACTTATATTAACCCATTGTTCTTATCTATGCTAGCCATATGGCTTGGTACTTTTCAGCCGGGCTGGTTATACCTTGCTTCTCGGTG